>NC_041406.2:72855239-72955239 GCF_900747795.2 Erpetoichthys calabaricus
TTAAATATGCATTTTTTGTTTTTTTGGTTTTTTTACAAAAATCTATCTTTTGTTTTAAATATGGAGGGGACCCATTAAAATTTTAAAATGGCTGTTATCTGACAATCTTTGGTTCAGGAGCTAAAGTTTTAGCATAACATTTTTATTCTTATTTTGCATTCTATGAGATGTGATAGGGCTGGGTTATGAATGGAAAAAGAATACACTTCATAATTACATTTTGGGAATGTAACTCACACAGTTCCCTATATATGATATAAAAAGAACAGGAAAATGTCCTGGCATACCACTGTCTCTGGGGGATATGCAGTAAGGCCACAAATTGTGAGATTGACAGAACTGGTGTAAGCACCCCACAGTGCATCCTAAGTACATCTGTCCAACAAAAATCATCATAGTAACTCTAGAGCCATTCTCCCCCACACTAAACTAACTGACCACATTAAACAATGAAAAGAAAAATGTGAGACACAATACTAGAGGATGAGGAAAATACCTTTAAAAAAAGAAAAATAAAATTATATCAAGGGCAAGCATATTAAAAAAAACAGAGTTGGTCTCGTCCGTTACAGGAGATGGACATCTGAAGCGGAGCTCCGTCAGCAGCTGCTTTATTTTCTCACGTATTTCTTATTATTTAGAGATATCCTGTATTTACCCGACCTGAGGAGCTTCCACTACAGTATATAAACATGAGTAACAAGAAGAGAGGTCAGAAAGAACTGGAAAAGAAACTTAAAACTACATCAAAGTCTAGACAGACATCAAGCCCAAGTGCGAGGTACGGCCTCTCGGAGACTGACCTGGAACTGGCAGACGAATGCGCAGACTTCCTAGGACCTCGCTCCACCGCATCGTCTCCAGTCGAGAGCGAAAATGGGAGCGAAGATGCAACTGATGCAGGTCACGATGGATCGCCGATTTGAGAAGAAGATCAATCAAAACTAGAAAAGGCCCTGCAGTACGTGCTCTCATGTACTCCGCACGAGCCCGAAGCATCGGCTGTAATAGGAGCGGCAATTCCACCCATGGAGCATGAAAGCCGAAGCGATCTGTCCGAATTGAAAGAGATGATCTCAACACTGGCGACTGCCACCTCCACAGCCGTAAATGCGCTTAAGAAGGAGCTTAAGGGGCTTAAGAAGGATAACAAAGATCGGGAAATGCGTCTATTTAATCGTTTTGATTCGACCTTTAAAGGTATAGTGGGGAAAATACATCCAAACTGAAAAAACTTGCTGATCAACTGGATGACATCAAGCAGCCATTTATGGCTCAAATTGAAACAGCGGAACAACTGGCATCTAACGTCGATGAAAAAGCTACAGCTGCGAATTCCGAATGCAAAAAACTCGGAGACAGACTTGCAGCCCTGGAGGATGGGTGCAGAAGGAATAATATTAGAATCGAAGGTCTGCCTGAGAAACGAGAAAGTACAAACCCAGTGAAATTTGCAGTAGAATTACTCTCTAAAATAACTGAAGATGACTTTAAACCAGATACCGAGATAGCAGCAGCTTATCGTATACGCAGTTCAAATACCTTTAAACCTAGGTCTTTTATTGTTCGCTTTGAGCGACTACGATGTAAGCTTGATGTGATGGCACTTCCCAGACACAAGCAAGAGATTATATTTGAAAATAATCTCATCCGTATTTTCCCTGACTTCTCACCTTTAACAGCTGCAAAACGGGCAGCCTTCTTCAACATTAAACAGTAGTTACGGAAAGCCAATATCAAATACAGCCTCTTGTATCCTGCCAAACTGAAAGTGGAAGTTCGTGACCAACATTATGTATTTTCAAGCAAGGAGGAAGCTGAAAAAGAATTAAAGAAGCTGTTCCCAACACTCTTTTGAAAGACAATAATGAGCCGTATCCTGTCATGGCATGGCAAGGAGCTATCACCTGCTGTCTGATCCACTTGTAAAGATATGGGTATTATAATCATACATCCTTTTCTTTACTTGGACGCTATATGTTTATGTTTTAACTATAGTTACAGGTGTGAGTGTGTGGAAGTTATAGACGTGAGAAGTAATTAAAGTAGGGTTTTTTTTCTTTTGTTTTTTTTTTTCTTTTACTTCCCTAAAGGAGACTGTTTAACATCATACCCTTGGTTTATTATTATTTCTATTATTGCATTAGGATTTACAATGTTTATCTTAAACCACTTTTTAACGCCATTCCCAGGGTTCATTATTTTATTATCTTATTATTTTAAAATTGCTGAAGATTATATTTTACGCTTAAAGACTGTTAATGTTTATATTTTTGGCAGATAGTATTTAAACTTTAGCTGCAATAGATATCTCTACATTTTAATTCTCAAACGCCGCTGCGGGTGGGGTAGGGGGGCTTGTTTTGTTTTGGATGTGCTCTGTCTCTCGGTATGTCAGAGGACTGGGACTTTGTGAAGTGGGGTCTAGCCTCATGTGGGGAGGCAAAATGGGGGGGTGGGGGGAGAGAAGGAGAGCAGGCTATATCTAATCTATCCTTTCAATCCTTATAATTATAACTATCAATGCAACAATAGGCTGTATGGCAATAACTCGTGGGGAAATTGGAAATTAAGATTAAAACTGCCTCACTACCAGTTAAGACTATAAAATGACATTAAAAATTCAGAATCAATGTCTCTATGATGGGACAGTTAATTTTGTGAGCTGGAATGTTAAAGGCCTGAATCACGAATTAAAGAGAAAGAAAGTATGCTCTCACCTAACAGGCTTAAACGCTAAAATAGTATTTTTACAGGAGACCCATTTACTAAGCAAGGATCAGTTCCGGCAATGAAAAGACTGGACTGGCCAAATGTTCCATTCTAGCTGTACAAAGAAAACTTTGTGAATTTCCCCTTGAGATTAATAAAGTATCCATCTATCTATCTATCTATCTATCTAGAGGTGTGGGAATTCTCATACACAGAACAGTCCCATTTGTAGCATCAGATGTAGTATCGGATCCTGAAGGGAGATATGTGATGGTCATGGGCAACTTATTTAACTGTAAAATGATTTTGATAAATGTTTATGCACCCAATGTTGATGATAAGGAATTCATGCAAAATCTATTTGCATCCTTTCCCAATGTGAACACTCATAAAATTATAATGGCTGGGGACTTTAATTGTGTTTTAAATCCACTCTTAGACAGGACTCCTGTTACAGGGGGACGACATCTAACACTGCAAAAACAATTACACAGTTTGTAACCAACCACAACTTATCAGACCCCCGGAGGTTTCAAAACCCAAACTCAAGAACATATTCGTTCTACTCACCAGTGCATCATAGCTACTTAAGAATCGATTATTTCTTTATAGATAATAATTTCTTGCCTACGATTAAATCTTGTAAATACAACGTAATTGTTATCTCCGATCATGCACCTCTAGTTTTGGAGCTAAAATCATTATGCCCCCCACACTCACCTCGCAGATGGCGCCTTAACCCACTTCTATTAGCAGACGAGAACTGTACAGAATTTATATCCAAACAAATTAGCTTCTTCATAGAGACAAACACACCCTCAGAGGTCTCTGCAGGAACACTCTGGGAATCTGTAAAGGCCTTCTTAAGAGGACAGATTATTTAATATCTTTCCCAGAGAAATAAATTATAAACCAAGAAAGTGTCAGAGCTAAGAAGCGAAATTACTAGAATAGATGAAGAACAAGCCAGGCGTCCAAGTGAGGCTCTTCATAGGAAAAGGCAGGCTCTGCATACAGAACTCAACATCTTGACAACTAAAGAAACTGAACAACTTATTTATAAATCAAGACATCATTACTACGAACACAGAGAGAAAGCTAATAAGCTTTTAGCTCAACAAATCCACAAGCAAGAAGTTTGCAATGCAATCCCAGTAATCACCAACACTAATGGAGATGAAATCATTCACCATAAAAATATAATGCACAAATTTAGAGACTACTATAAAACCTTATATTCTACTGAGTTTAAAGAAGACAACACACAATCTAATGCATTTCTGGATACATTACAGATACCATAAATAGATTCTTTTAGTGCTGAGGAACTGGATAAACCTCTGACCCTATCAGAATTACAAGATGCTATAAAGTCACTTCAAGGCGGGAAATCAGCAGGCCCTGATGGCTACCCTATAGAATTTTATAAGAAATTCTCCACTCAGCTAGCTCCCCTCTTATTGGCAACATTTACAGAAGCTAGAGACAAATAAATTCTACATCAAACTTTTTGTCAAGCATTAATCACTGTCTTTACTAAACAAAATAAGGACTTGTTACAATGTGCATCATACAGACCAATTTCACTTCTGAATAATGATGTTAAGATACTCTCAAAAATCATAGCTTGAAGGATGGAGAAAGTGCTGCCTTCGGTAATATCACAGGATCAAACTGGATTTATTAAAGGGCGACACTTATCTTCCAATCTTCGACACCTGTTTAATGTAATATATTCACAAGCAAAGTCAAACACCCCAGAGATATTATTATCATTGGATGCAGAAAAAGCATTTGATATGATTGAATGGAACTACCTTTTCATTGCATTGGAAAAATTTGGGTTTGGCCCGAATATTTGTGCATAGATCAAACTACTGTATACCAGTCCAGAAGCCTCAGTCTGTATTAACAACATTTGTTCAGACTACTTTAAACTAGAACGTGGCACCAGACAAGGATGCCCTTTGTCACCACTGCTGTTTGCAATCGCCATTGAACCACTGGCGGTCCACTGTCGAAATTCTTATCAGATAAAGGGGATTATCCGAGAAGGACTGGAACAGAAAATTTCTCTATATGCTGATGATATGGTTTTATATATACTGTATATCAGACCCAGAAAACACTGTGCCTGCAGTTTTAACAGCACTTTCAGATTTTCAAAAGATTTCTGGTCTCAGAATTAATTTGAATAAAAGTATACTCTTTCCAGTGAATTCACAAGCATATAATATTAGATTGGACACCCTACCTTTTACCATAGCAGATCAGTTTAAATACCTAGGGGTAAATATCACAAGTAAACATAAAGCTCTTTATCAACAAAATTTCGCCATCTGTATGGAAAAAATTAAGCAAGACTTGCATAGATGGTCAACCCTTCATCTCACTCTAGCCGGAAGAATTAACGTTGTTAAGATGAATATTTTATTTCAAAACATCCCAATATATATCAATAAATAATTTTTTAAGCAATTAGATTCAACCATAACCTAATTTATTTGGGACTCAAAACATTCACGTATCCGAAGAGCAACCCTACAAAGACCTCAGGCAGAAGGTGGCATGGCTCTACCTAATTTTCAGTTTTATTACTGAGCAGCAAACTTACAAGCCATAAAAACATTGACACAAATAAATGAACATACACAGGCCTGGTCCGCAATAGAAGTAAAATCCTGCAGCACTTCTTTATATTCCTTGCTCTGCGCTCCAATAAATGCAAGTTATCGCAAATATACTAATAACCCAATTGTGCTTCACTCACTCAGAACATGGAACCAAATTAGAAAGCAATTTAAGATGGAAAATCTTCTATCGGTGGCACCCCTGCAAGAGAACCACCTCTTTCAACCCTCGCAAACATATTCAGTTTTTAATATCTGGAAAAGATTTGGGATTAAATTGCTCAGAGATCTTTATATAGACAATATCTTTGCATTCTTTGAACAATTACATTCCAAATTTAACCTTCCAGCTACACATTTCTTTCACTATCTTCAAATTAGAAACTTTGTCAAACAGAACCTGCTCGATTTTCCTCATCTCGTACCCTCCACCATGCTGGAAAAAATACTGCTCAACTTTGAGGACTTAGACACCATTTCTGCAATATATAAAATCTTCCTTTTAAAGATCCAATACAAAGATACAATGGGAAAAAGATCTCTTAATTAAAATATCAGAAAAGGAGTGGAAGGTAGCAATGCAGAGAATTCACTCGAGCTCTATATGCGCAAAGCATAGAATTATTCAACTCAAAATTATATATCGAACTCATCTGTCTCGCTTAAAACTGTCCAAAATGTTTCCAGGGCAAGGTCCAACCTGCGAACGCTGCAACCAAGCTCCTGCCTCACTGGGTAACATGTTTTGGGCATGCACCAAATTAACATCATTTTGAACCAAAATTTTTAAGTGCCTTTCAGACAGCCTTGGTGTCACAATCCCTCCTAACCCACTAATAGCTGTGTTTGGTGTTCTTCCAGATGGACTTGAAGTGGAGAAGGACAAGCAAACTGTGATTGCATTCACTACACTTTTGGCACGCAGACTGATTTTGTTAAATTGGAAGAATCCTAACTGTCCTCTAATCTCCTCTAGTCAGTGGGAAACCAATGTTTTATATTATTTGAAATTGGAAAAAATCTAATTTTCAGTTAGGGGATCTGTACAGAATTTTTTCAAAACCTGGCAGGATTTAATCAATAATATTTTAGAATAAGAAGAAATAATTATTTCCGCATTTATTTTCCTTCTCCATTTATCTTTTTTTTGCCCTATTAAATTCAATAATTTAGGCATGTTTACAAGCCTTAATTATTACTCCTTTGGCCATGCTCTCCTTCTCAGAGGTGGGGTTTGATTTGCTTTCAATCCTATTTTTTGTAAAAATTGATCTATATGTATGGAATGATTACAATAAAATAAAAAAATTTAAAAAAAAAAAAAAAAAACTGATTTATGAGCGAGGAACTGTATGCCAAAAGAGTTCATCAGAACATTTAAATAATAGGTTAAAATGGTTTATTAACTAGTGTCCACCGTGATGTATACTACATTACTTAGAGATCAACAAGGAGTATGTACTAGATCTTGTCCAAACTATGTGAATCATTTTTAAACTGGTGATGAAACTTGGACAAATCACTTTTAATTAGTCTAAACAACAGTCAAAACCATTGAAGCAAAGGGATTCTCCTATACCTAAAACATGCAAGGTAAAAAGCCAGTACCAGGAAGATCATGCACATATTTTTAGTGAAGTTTATTGCATGCAGCAAAAATTTGCTTTGCCATTTGATGCAGTTAATCATAAAAAAAATTGGCAAAGAAAACATTCTCTTTTTGCTTTACAATGATGCCTCCGCTCACACTGCATGAGTCGCAAAGATTGTTTTCCAAAACAGTATATTTTCGTGCTTGGGTCACAGAGTTGCACAGAAACACACAGGAGAATATAGAGACAAGAACTTTATTCAAACACTTCAAACAAACATAAGTCTCTTTCAGGAGTAAACCGAGCTCCGTGTGTAGACAGAACGGACAATTCCGTCTCTCAATTAGAAGAATAGAAAATCTTCCTCTTCATAGGGGCGTGCCTCGGGAGCGGGACCCCCAACAGGAGCACAGGATGTCTGGGGGATAAGAGAGACAAGGCTGAGAGACCAAAGGACAGCTGCTGTACAGGGTTTTAAATGTTTAAAGTGCCGCGCGAGATGCAGATCATGTGGCATAGCAGCAGCAGCAGCAGCAGCAGCAGCAGCAGCAGCAGCAAACCAGCAGCTAATCAAGCAAAGAGGAGGTAAAAAAACTGTATTTGTTCCCATTGTATCACCGTTTAAGAGGGGGTTTCGGAGGAGCAACCGCATCTTCTAGGGGTACGTTCAGCCCCCCCTCTTCACAATATTCAAAGAGCTGCTGCTTCTCTATGCCTCTCGCCATAATTACCACTGCCTATTCAACAGTCAGTAAGGCTACACTACTAGAATGAGTTATGCTGATTATGAAGAAACAAAGTTGGCTGCAGAGGAGTTGATGCACACTCAAGAATAAACTGTATCACTTGAGTGGTATACAAAACCTTTTTGAATGCTGTAATGAATGTATTAGTGTTCATAGGGATTATGTAGGAAACTAAACCTTTTTTGGCTTATGGGTGTTTCTCAAAAAAGGCTTTTGGCAAAATTCAGTCTGGCCATGGCCTACACAAAGGCCACATCTAACTAACACCGGCACGAACAACCGTTTTCAGGGCTATCATGGAAAAAATTATGTTATTTTCAACTGGCAATTTAAAAATGAAATAATATACAACAAAAAATATGAACTTCTCCAGTTTTGATAGACATTGTGAGAGAGAAATCAAATACTTTGTGTGAAGGATCTTGCTGACAAAGCTGTTCATAATCATACACAAAATAAGTAGGCAAAATTGTCAGACCATGCCAGTTTTGTACTTGTGTGACTGCATAATTTTTCCTCCATTATGTTTTATGTCACACACATTTTCCCCATTCATTCTATAAATGCGCTTCAGCAGGGCTGCAACAAACAAATATCTTGATAATCAATTACTCAGGTTAATATTACAACAATTAATCATCACAAATGAAAATTATAGATTGTGAATTATACTAGCAGCTCTACCTATAGATAATTATGAAAGTGCATGTTGTCTGAAATAACTAAAATTCAAACTGCATTAGCAACATTGAAGATGCTCTTAAAAACAGTAATTTAAAGTCACTAACACTAGAATCCCTGAAGCCTATGAAGAAAGTCGTAATGCTGGACCACTTTTAATTCCTTCACACCTCTTCATCAGTGTCTTTGTTTTGCAAATGTATCAATCAGCACAAGCAGCAATCAGCCTGTTATCCCATCCCCCACCGAAGCAGCTGAAGTTCTCACAACTCAAGTCTGTTTATCTGAGTGTGAAGTACCTGGAATTGTATAGGGTAAATAATATATTGTCATTTGGAATACATACATTTCATGTGTGTTCTGTGTCTACAAAGATCTGGATAAATGTAGGATGACAGGAAATGCAAGGGAAGAAATGTTGAACACATAACTAAAACAGAAACTTTTTCATTTTATAGAAAGACTGATAAAATGTTAACGTAAAATGTATAATGTGTGAAGACTGAAGTTCAAATATCAAGTAAAATACTTTCACAAAAGGTCTAACAAAATAAGTGTGCCTTTATTCAAGAATACCTGTATGACCAAAAAAAAGAAATTATTCAATTTACATGTTGTTGTCAATATGTAAAAACCGAAGCCCATTTATCAATCGCATGGCTGGGTTAGAGGTAAGAACAGCTGCCTCTATATCAATAGGTTGAGGGTTCGATCCCAGGACCCTGCATTTTCTGTTTTGAGTAGTGAGCTGTTATTATTATTATTATTATTATTATTATGACACTTCAGTACGTGAGCAATGGTACCGAGAATGCAGTCAGACTTCTTCGTTTTGGGCACATACACCATCAGCTCTAAACACTAGCGTGGAAAGTTGCTTGCGTACTGAAGTGTCTATAGCTGCAGGTGGAAGGTGCCATCACACTTTTTGTAACTGATCTTTTCCTAAATAAGGAGTGGCATTGCACATGTACTTTGTCAGCATGCCTATGTCGATCAAACACTGGAAGCTCTGTGGTGACTTGTGACGCTGTAGGAAGGTAAGTAAATAAATATAGGCAAACAACATTTGATGTGGAGTTAACCGTATATAAGGACCATCAAGAAGCTTTGCATGATACCTTGGTGATCTCTTTAAGTCCTGCTGTTTCACTGAAGGACATGCATGTGGCAGGTTAACTGGCAGGATGACACCCAACCCGTTGTTGCATCCAAACGGTGCCAAAATTATCTTTCCCCTTTACGCCTGGTGCAGCTGCGTTGTTCTTATGTGTGAGTGGACGTTTCTTGCAGGGAGGGCTTCTGTTCTCTTTCTCTGATGTAGAACTCTCACCTTCATCTGAGTTCACCTCTGTTGCAGCACGTGTTTATTTGAAAACAGCAGTGTCAGATCAGGGGGAGCATGAATGTGACAGTGAATAAAAATGAATTAAAAAAAAAAAAAAACAACCTTTATAAGTACCATAAATTTAGACCGACTGTTATTGACTCAAATCAAATGTATGTTTTTATTCTATAATAGTAACAATAAGAGCAGCTCACTACTCAAACCGGTAAACCTAGGAAGTGCCCAGGATCAAACCGGCAACCTCTTGATTATGAGTCAGCAGTTCTTATCGATGCACCACCCAAGCAGTCATGTCAGCGTTGTACACTAACCCGATTTCTTTTTCTTCGGTTATATTCTTGAATAAAAGCACACTTGTTTTGTTATACTTGTATCTTTTATGAAAGTGTATATTTGATATTTGGACTTCAGTCTTCACACATTATACACTTCATGTCAAAATTTTGTCAGTACTATAAAATGAAAAAAGTTTTTGTTTAAGGTATGTGTTCAACATTTCTTGCCGCACATTTCCTGTCATCCTACATTTACCCAGATCGTTGTAGACACGGAACACACATGAAATGCATGCATTCCAAATAATGATATATTATTTACCCTATACAACTCCAAGCACCTCACACTCAGATAAACAGACTTCAGCAAGGAGAACTTTTTGTCCAAGTTGAGCTGTGGCGGTGAGGGGATGGGATGGTAGGCTACTTGTGCTGATCGACACATTTGCAAAACAAAAGATGCTAATGGAGAGGTGTGAAGGAATTTAAGGTGGCCCGGGATTACAACTTTTTTCGTAGGCTTCAGGGATTCTAGCGTTAAAAGGTAGCAGTGATCTTTGTAAGAAAAAGGCTACTAAGGACTGTAGTTAACTGCTTCTAACCTACCTTTGTAAATCCCAATTAGAAGCAAAATATGATACGATGATGCTATAAATATACTACTGTACTATTTGTGTGAATACAGGGATATTTCCCTGCTTTTTATCTTAACAGAGTAAATTGCCCTAACAACAGATGCTGTATGTTTCAATTTTGCACAGTTCACATTTGCTCTTGTGGCTATTTATATTCTGTGCCATTAGTCTGGAAAGATAATTTTTTTGTTCTGTTTATCATATGGTTGTCACCATTTTCTGACAATCGCGGTCTTTGTGCCTATTTCAGGTCACATAATACAGCTATCATATAATTATTTGCCCGTTTAAGATGGGAGCATGCTGTACTCTATATCCAAGCATTGGATTTTCTTTACTATAGAGGAAGCTAATAAGTGCTTCCCAGAAGACCATTAGTGTTAGAATGTTTTTGCAAAATTTCTTTTGACTTTGGTTTTATGCTATGGCTTTGACTAACAGTTTAGTTTGCTTGTTTTTTGGCTATATTTTTGCCAGTTCCTATTTGTTTTTTCTAGCTCCTCCTATGTATTTTTTTACATTATATTTCTCTGAACAACCACCTCTCTGCTAGATGTTTCATAACATTGGAAATGTAGGAAGTAATGCAGAGATAATATTGCCCCGCTTGGGACAACTTGGGCCATTACAAAAATCATGAGGAAAATGCTTGATTAAAGAAAAACTTACATTTTGGGGGAGATCAAAGCTGAATTTATTGGTTGGAAGGCAAATATGCTAGCTATTTTACTACCATCATGGCTGTGTGATGCTCTTTCTGTGTAGATAAATCACAGTGTTATTTAGCCACCTGCTCCAAAGGGAAAGGCCAATTGTTACATGTCAAAAACATAACTTATGTTAAGAGATACCCATATACCAAAATTGAAAAACAAATGTGTGAATAAAAAAACATACAAACAGAAGCTGTGTTTTACAGAAGCAGGGATGTGACAAAAATACAATGGAAATGATGATGAACTTAAATTTAAACATTCACATTTTCAAAAGGGTCAAATAGATACAAAACAGGTTCCTGACTAATTTTTGAAAATGATTTTTTTCTTTTTTTATATTTTTAATAGTTATGTACTTAACTCTTAAAGGAAAGTAAAGATAATGTGAAGGACAATTTATAATATTTTATGTCTCAAACTTACATATGTGAAGAGCAATGGAGAAAATAAGTGGCTACTTGATGGCAATGCTGTTTTTTAAATAGTGCAACGCTTTATTATGTAAATAACACTAGCACATTATCAGTGATTTACAAACAACAACAGACAAATTATAATAGAGACAAAAAGAAGCAAAAAGAAGCAAAGATGTTTAATAGTTATAGTAATTGCACAAATAAACTATAGCATAGCAGGAATAGTAATTATAACCACAAAAAACTTTAATTTTTCAGTCTGTAAAAACTGGTGCCCCTTTGAATAGTGATGACAAAGGAATTCTTAGTCTTTCCAGATTGTAGGGAGAAAAGTGGCAGATTGTAAGCAATCTTATTTTCCATTGCAGAAATTGCTCATAATGCATACTGATGAAACATGTATGCCTTTTATAGCAAACTGCAGTCAAAGATTACAAGTCTTGGTTTTTAGAACTTCAAAGGTAAAATATTAATTTATTTTCTGAATACATTTATTTGTGCATTACACTTCTGAATATATTTATTTGTGCAACTCAAAGTCACAAGGCAACTTTCCCACACAGATTAGAACAAGCTGTATGACTCTATGTTTTGTCTTGGTAGAGTAATATATTGCTCTACTTTCCCCTATTGTATTATTAATATGTAGCCTTTGTCAGAATACCTAATCTCACAGACTTGCCACTGTTTATAAGGTATTATAGTATATAACTTATCCCCACCTTCCCTTCTATATCTACTGTATAACCTCAGGCAATTAGATGTAGTAAAAAGACAAGCAGAAGTTAAGTTACACATAAAATAATGTATTACTGATAATATTCATAAATAATAACAAAATGCAAAGTACATTTGAATATTGGCAACCATATAATCTGATTAAATGGTGATATGTAGTTCAGGCGGCACACAGACTTGTAGTTACTTAAATGTCTCTAGTTAAGGCATCATTGGTGCTCAGCTTTCAGCCACATGTCTGTTCAAAATGGCTGCTAAGCTGTGCTCTTCATTGTGTTGTCTTCATCATCACAGGTTAGCAAGAGAGAGATACTTCTTTCAGATGTTGGTTAGTAAGAGAGAGATACTTCTACATCATGACAGGTTAGAAAGAGAGAGAGAATGTGGTTGAACAATCAAATTTATAAATCCTCTGTCTAACCCATACAGCCAATAGGACATCATGATAATTAAAAGCTTCTGACACAAGCCAATTCCAAACAGCCATACCTCAGACCAATGGGGAAATACAACATCTTAACACCTGCCCCCAAACCATATGTTAAAGTACACCTTAGCCTGTTTGCGGGGGTAGAAATGACTTTAGCAAAGAAACACTCGGAAAACTGGTTTAAAATACACATCCCCCAAATCCTGTCATAAAATTCAAACAGACCCATTCCTAACGGGGAGGGGGGTAAACACTAAATTACATTGCTATGCCTAAATTACAAATAAAGACATACAAAATATTCATCAAGTTATATGTAAAACCTCACATCACAACACTCTATCAGTAAAACATGTTAGAATTTGCACAAAGCCAAAGACACACTTTAAGACAGGCAAGCAAGATTACACGATGATTTAGGGGTTTAATTCTGACAAAAGTGAAAGATGTACAAAGATTTTAAGTGAAAGCAAAATGCAGGTAGATGCACCTCTCTGTGCCAGCTAGCCACATGTGAGTTCATATGATCGCTTTTCTTTCCTAGTAGACAGCATCATGTATTTGGTGATCCTTAGCATCATAAGTGCACAGCTTCTTTAAAGTGACATGCAGGACTATTTTTGTCTTTATTTAAAGCAATTACCTAACACTGAGTAGATACCCAGTATCCACCACAATTTTCAGTGCTCAGTGAGGAACGTGTCTTCTACTAAATGAGCACCAAAAATGAATTCACTGTTATGCAATTTTAGAGTGGAAAAAGAATCGGCTAAGAGCCTGTTCAAGTTTGCAGAGGTATGTGGCTAAGAACCTGGTGACCTAAGAACACCTAAGAGATTCTGCTGTGGAATTAAATTTTCCTCCTTCCATAAAGTAACATGGACTATAAACAACAAATTGACACAGAATGCCTTCTGAAAAGTTGCTGCAATATTTTATTTGTATAGAGAAAAAAAGAGGGCATTAAAACAATGACAGTTTTAGAGTCTGACCTTTCAATGCATGGGGGAGAAGAAGAAAGAAAAAAATTTACAATCTAAATTTTAAAGTGTAGTCAATAAGAACGAAAGAATGACTCAATTTTAAACCCCTAGTAAAATAAAAACACACTATTCCATCTTACTGATGTCAGAACTATTGTAAATCCTGCACATTGCTGAAATTTACCATTTAAACAAACTGATAGATCATTAAATGTGTTCTGGTACATATCTGAAATAAATTTAGAAGTGATGTTTAGAAGTACTTTATGGTAGGTTATAAAGTTAAAATGTAATAAACGAAATCATTATGGAATTGCACCATAATTACATTGATTTAAATATGTCAAAATAAACTTTTTTGTTTATAACGATTATTCCCTAATGTGTGACAGTTTAATGTGACTTGTCATCAAGAATCATGTATATTCTAACACATCCAGTAATTTGAAGACCAACAGAGTGAGAAAGTCCTGGAGACTTAACAGCCATGGTCATTCACTTTGTCATTCAGCATGCAGACTGAAGATTTATGGTGTTATGACTAAGGATCTCTAAATTCAATAATGCAGTATGAAAATATGACACAACAATAGTAAATAACTAACAAAGTGGTAAAGTGCATGCATGGTATGCATGCTGCAAAGGAAAATGTGTCTATGAACAACCAGGTTGAAACTTGTTTTCACTGAAACAGTGACAAATGTTATGCAGACTTAATTAGGGTGTTGAATATTTTACTAAGAGTGCAAATGCTATGTGTTTCTCTTTTCACACTTTCAGATCAAGAAATCAGAAACATTTTAGTCCATCCTCTGGGCTATTCTCTACAGTATGTTACAGATCTATAAGACCAGAGGGATCTGTAAAACATAAAAAAACATAGTGTACACTTAGATATGTGCCACCATGCCCCACAGCAAGTCACACTTGAATTGTCCACTCTTTATGAAACTAATGTAGATAAGAGAAAGAAAATTACAAAAAAAACAAAACCGCATGCATGGTTTCACAGCAGTATTGCCAGTGCAGGTGGGAGATACAAGGATAACTGTTGCTAAGATCTTAATTGTTTTTATTAACTGTGAAAATGAGTACATGAAGCAGCGGTGTAGTTAATTACGTGGAAATTAAGCACTGTTAATTGGATAGCCTGTATGCTGCCTAACTCTTCATGCAAGAGCAACCATAGAATCAGATATGGAAAGAATGAGATGAAGTTAAATGCATAAGAGAGACTTTAAAATATGGAAAGAATAGGAAGAATGAGGAAAGAGAGCAGAATGCTAAAATAGGATGTCATACTGAGGCCCTGTCCAAGAAAATATAGCATAAAAAAGTGAGTTAACAACATATTGTCAAAAATAAACAAAATAATAATAGCAATGGCCAGCAGGCTGGCAAGGGCCTCTTCATGGCTGAAGTGGAAATAGGAACTATATTTGGAATAAAGTAAGTTAAAAAGTAGACTGACATTTTGAACATTAAGCTAATGTGACCAAAACAATAAAACATATATGGTTAACAGAAATCAGAGCTAAAGGTACTTGACTGTGCTGTGTGGCATACTGTATCTATTAAGTTGAAAAGAACTAATAAAAATATGACCCCTTTTATACTCTTAGAAATAAAGGCTCAAAACCTTGAGTAAGTGCCAGGGGTGGTCGACTTGAGTGACATGACAGACAGACAGACAGACAGACAGACAGACAGACAGACAGACAGAGAGAGAGAGAGAGAGAGATAGATAGATAGATAGATAGATAGATAGATAGATAGATAGATAGATAGATAGATAATTTATTTGTTGTAAGTTTGGCTTCTTACAGCTCTTTAAACAAATAAATATATAAATAGGTAGATAAATAAATATACACGCACCAAAATGATTACAAAGAAAGAAAATTAAAAAGTAAGAAGACTTCTAACTTCGGCTGAGGCGTTATGCAGACATATTGCTATTGATACAAAGGAGCCCCAGTAGTGTTTCTTAACACAGTTCTGTTGAATAATTCCTTAGCCAAAAGTACTCATTGTTAGTGTGTCAGAGAGAGGATTGTTCATAATGACACTCATATAATGTGAGACAGACTGGAGTCCTAATTTTAGTGAACTGGGACTTGCTTAACAATATTTAACAAGACAACTTGACATGGACTTTGCTTTTTAATAACTTGACTTGGACTTAAGATAATTGATAAACCAAATTTCGTGTTATATCGCCAAAGGTATTACTTTTCAAATTGCATTGCTTTAATTTACATTCCATTTTGTTACAATTTTTTGCACTTTATACCTGCATAAGTCATTAGGAGTAATCAGCATGTTGGATGGCAAACGCGATGGAGGGATCAGCAGCAAGGATTATCGAATTTGGCTATTCTCAATTTACTACAGACTACACTGTAAAGAATGGAATGTCCGTCTGCAAGATTGGCAGGTCAAAAATCACCAACAAGACAGCAACATGTTTCAACTTTGTCATTTCAGAACTCGGAAAGACAGTTACTCTTACTAGAGAGTTGGCACAAAATATAGTACTTGATGTGCCATTGTTCCAGCTAATGTTCTACTTTAGCCTGTCTCCTTAACACTAGAATTACCAGAGCCCACGAAAAAACTCGTAGATCTGGCCCACCTTAAATTGCTTCTTAAAACCGTTCTCACCTCTCCGCCAGCGTCTTTTGTCATCTAAATGTACTGATAAAGACAAGCTGCCAGCAGCCGGCTATTCCATCCCCCCACCGACTTAGAACATGTACGAACTTCTCTCAGCTCATGCCTTGATTGATTATCTGGGAGTGAAGTGGAGTTTTAGAGTGGAAATAATAAATCATTATTTGGAGCACACGAATTTCATATGTGTTGCATTTCTATAGTAATCTGTGTAAACACATTGTTAAAACAGAAACATTTTTATATTCTAGTAGCAAATGACAAAATGTAGGCATAAACTATATAATGTATGAAGTCAAAATATCAAAGAAACACTTTCACAAAAGGTACAAAAAAAAGCCACTGCCAAAAAAAGCCGCCTTAGTGTGTGACATTGACACGCATTAGCTATCACTACTTCCGTGGCGCAACAGTATCAGTCGCTGACTGGAACTCAGAAGGTCATGAGTTCGATCCTGCCCAACTCCCTTTTGAGAAGTGTTCTTATTTTCACTATTTTAGAATAAAAAGATATATTTGATTTCAGTCTGTAACAGCCGGTGTAATTTATGATATTTGTAAAGGTTAGCTTTGTTTATTTTTTTTTAAATTCACTTTTCATTGTCTCAGTCGCGTTCAGGATCCTTCCCTACCACCCCCCTTCCCCCCATCTGACCCTGCTGTTTTCACATAAAGATGCGCTATAGCTCTGCAGTGTATCACGATACATACGATTGCATGTCCCCCCCCCCCCCCCCCCCAATCTTGCCAGTCTCCACATGTTGCTGTAAACTGTTTCTTTTGTACTCCAGGACATGCAGAGGAAAGCATAGTAAAGAGCAGTAACTTCAGCGCTATATGCAATCATCAGACACTCCCCATCTGAAACTGCTGTTTTCACATAAAGACGCGCTATAGCTCTGCAGTGTACTTGTGACTGCATTGTCGTACCAATGCTTGCGAACTGAAGTGTCTGCATGCATTTTTTGTGGCACTACACGTGTATTTTTTGAGCATGCCCATGTCGCTCAAACACAGGAACATATGTTGATGTAAAAGTATAACAAAACAAGTGCACTTTTATTCAAGACTATAACCGAAGCAAAAAGAAAGCAAGTTACAGTAGGTGGTTGATATGACAGCTTGCGTGGTGGAATGCTAAAAACTGCTGATTTCCATTCCGTACTATATAACTGTTAACATTTGAATCTGATGACTGCATATAGCGCTGTCTTATTCAGTGTGCGCAAGAACATGCAGGTGGCCAGTTGCTGCGTGCTACAACGCACATTTTAAAAAAAGAAAGAGACAAATATATGTGGCGTTTTGAAGAAATCATTCTATGACACGAATAGTACCAATCAGAAAACATCGTCGAAGTAATACAATATTATTTGAAAACGAACAGCGTCAGATCGGGTGTGAAGTTATACTGGCGCTGTTTGAGTCAGATCAAAAGCTGAATAAGCTGAAAAAGCTCCTGTTCTGACTCTAAGTAAAAAAGCATGAATTAATCAACAGAAATAACTGCGATTGACATTTTAAACTTAACAATTTACAGTGCATACCAATTTATAAATTTAATGTCCATTTGAGGAAAAAAAAACACTTTCTCCAAAGCTGGGAATCAAACTCAGGTCTCTGTAGTATAGTAGGGCTGCTGTGCTCCAAGTCAGCAAACCGTAGCGTTAAGCCACGGAAGGTGTTGTATCATCCTTGAACCTTTTGTAAAAGTGTTTATTTGATGTTTGGACTTCAGGCTTCACAGATTCTATAGTTTATGCCTACATTTTGTAACATTTATTACTAAAATATGAAAAAGTTTCTGTTTTAGCAATGTGTTTACACAGATTACTGTAGAAACGGAACACGCATGAAATGCATGTATTCCAAATAACGATCTATTATTTCCATTCTAAAACTCCAGCAGTTCAGTCACTCCCAGATAATCAAACAAGGCATGAGCTGGGAAAACTTAGTGAACGTTCTGCGACGGTGGACGATGGAATAGCCAGCTGCTCGCTGCTCCTCTTAATCGGCACATTTAGAAGACAAAAGAGAGGTGAGAACGGTTTTAAGGTGGGCCGGATCTATGAGTTTTTTCGTAGACTCTGGTAATTCTAGTGTTAACCACATGTTAACTCTATGATTTTGGAGACCCTGTTTCAAACTGTTTCTCTAAGCTCAATCCACTCTCTCCGCACCAACTTGACTCAGCCACTTTGCACATGGGAACTTGTTTTTACCATCTCTGATTTGCCCATCTAAGGGAGGATCTGTACCACCACCAACTTGCACAAAAAGATGCTGCACAAAGCATTGTAAGTGCTTTATTACACAGTAATTGATGTCCAGTGAGTGTTGTTTCCTAAGGGCTAAGCAAGGATGCTGTTATTTGCCAATGTCACAGCCCTCTTCTGTAGGTCACAGATATTTTATTAACTCTTTATCCCTGAGACAGAACTACGTTAGCACTGGTGTTATTTTTCTGTTTTCTTTTCTCTCATCCCAAGGTATCCTGTATTTATTCAACCCGAGGGGCTTCAATTACTGTATATGCAAATATTGTATATATGAGCATGAGTGGCAGAAAAAGGCTCAGAAAGAAATGGAAAACATAGCTAAAGCTTCATCCCAGCCTAAACAGGTCTCATGTTCAAGTTCAAAGTACAGCTGCCTGAGACTGACCTGGAACAGACAGGCAAAAGCATAGATCTCCTGGGACCTGATGCTGCTGCATCGTCTTCAGCCGAGAGCAAAAGTGGAAGCGAATGTGCCAGTGACTGAAACTAAAACTGAATATGGCTTTACTTTCCACACTGTCAACTACCCCCTGCGAACCACCAACACTGACTGCAACTGGGCTTACTATTCCACCCACGGAGTACAAAGAAGACAGAAACAAACAGTCTGAGCCGAAGGTAACGATCACTGCAATGATCACCACTCTCAGGGGGGTGACATAAAGGAGCTAAAGAATAATATAAAGAAGGTTATAAATGATACAAATGATATAAGGAAAGATATAAAGTACATGCACAAGACAAACGAGAAGCTGCTTCAGGATAATAAACACAGCAGATTATATTTAAAAATAACCATTTTCATATTTTCCCTGATTTCTCACCTTCAACAGCTGCTAAACCTGCCACATTTTACAGCCTTAAACAGAGCTTACAGAAAGTAGAGATCAGATTCAGCCTCTTGTATCCTGCTAAATTGAAGGTGGTCATTCAAGGCAAATTCTACATTTTTACTTCTCCTAAGGAAGCAGAAAAAGCAGGTAAGAAAATGGACCCCAACACTTTTTGAAATACGATCGTGAGTTGCATTGTGTCCTGGGAAGGCAAAGAAGATCCTACCTGCTGTTTGATCCATTTGCAATGAGATTTGTGCTATAATTATACATCCTATTTCCTTCTTTTGTTTTTTTACGTTTTAATTACAATTATAAACATCATAAGTAAATATAAAGCTCTTTATCAACAAAAGTTTGCTGTCTGCATGGAAAAAATTAAGCAAGACTTCCATACATGGTCTCAGTTTAGCTGGAAGAATTAACATTGTCAAGATGGATATCCTTCCTAAGCTTCATTGTTCTATTTCAAAACATTCCCATATACATTAACAAATAATTTTTAAGAAGTTAGATTCAATCATAACCTCATTTATTTGGAATTCAAAATATCCATGCATCCAAAGGGTGACCCTATAAAGACCTAAGGCAGAAAGTGGCATGGATCAACCTAACTTTCAATTTTATTACTGGGAGGCAAATATACAAGCTATAAAAACCTGGACATTGAAACAAATAGATGAACACACAGAGGCTTGGTCTGCAATAGAAATAAAATCCTGCAGTACTTCTTTATATTCCTTGCTTTGTACCCCAGTAAATATGAGTTATCGTCAATATACTAAAAACCCAATTGTGCTTCATTCACTCAGAATATGGAACCAATGTAGGAAGTACTTCAAGATAGAGAAGGCTTTTATCTGTGGCACCTCTGCATGATAACTACTTTTTTCCACCCTCTCAAACATACACAGGTTTTAATGTTTGGAAAACATACAGGATTAAATCACTTAGAGATTTATACATGGATAACATATTTGCATTCTACAAACAATTACACTCCAAATTTAACTTTCCATCAACATAATTCTTCCACTACCTCCAAATTAGAAACTTTGCTAAACAAATTTTGCCCAATTTTCCTCACCTCCCACCTACTTCTATTTCGGAAGAAATATTGATCAGTCTTGAGGACTCAGACAGCATTTCTGTGTATAAAAACATTTTAAAGTCCCTTCCTTTCAAAGATCTAAGTGCAGTGAGAAAAGGATCTCTTATTCAACATTTCAGAAAAGGACTGGAAGGCAGCCATGAACAGAATTCACTCTAGCTCCATATGTGCAAAGCATACAATTTTTAAAAATAAAATCTTTTATCAAGCACATCTGTCTCATTTAAAATTGTCTAAAATGTGTCAAGAACAAGATCCAACCTGCAAACGTTGCAATCAAGCTCCAGCCTCATTGGGTCATATGTTTTGGGCATGCACCAAATTAATATAATTCTGGACCAAAATCTTTAAATGCCTTTCAGGCAGCCTTGGTATCACAATCTCTCCTAATCCATTAACAACCGTGTTTGGTGCATTCCCTGATGGGCTTAACACTAGAATCCCTGGAGCCTAAGAAAAAAGTCATAATGCCTGGCCACCTTAAATTGCTTTGCACCTCTTCATCAGAGTCTTTGTTTTGCAAGTGTGTCAATCAGCACAAATAACAAGCAGCCTGCTATCCCAATCCCATCCCCTGGGGAAATGCAAGGCAAGAAATGCTGAACACATAACTAAAACAGAAACTTTTTTCATGTTATAGTAATAATTGACAAAAATGCTGACATGAAGTGTATAATGTGTGAAGACTGAAGTCCAAATATCGCTTTTATTCAAGAATATAACAAAATAAAAGGAAATCATTCAATTTACACATTGCTGTCAATGAGTAAAAAGCCAAGCAAGACCCAGTTCTCCCTGTTTTGAGTAGAGTGCTGCTATTATTGTTACTATTATATAACAAAAACATACATTTGATTTGAGTCTGTAACAACCGGTGTAAATTTTTACTACCTGTAAAAGTTAGCTTTTTTTTAATTCAGTTTTATTCTCTCAGTCACATTCACATGGTATAACGAACTTGTCTCTCTCTCTGAGTTGATAGCATTTATCTCCATTCTTTTTACAAGAGCAGCGATGACCACTGTAGGTGCTGTGGTTGATGCCTGGTCAGAACTATTTATTGTTCCAGCAATCAAAGATACGATGCACCGTGACTGCTATCATTGTATTATGCAGCATTTGCTCTTTGACAACAAAGACACCCATGCAGAACGTGTGAAAAACGACAGATTTGAGTTACAACCCAGGGCAACATATTACTGTTGATGAGAAACTGTTTCCAACCAAGATCTACTGTCCTTTCTTGTAATACATCTCAAACAAGCCTGACAAATTACAGACTCAAATCAAAAGTATGCTTTGATTATATAATAGTAATAATAATAGTAGCTCACTACTCAAAATGGGAAGAACCCGGATTCAACCCACTAACCTCTTGATTATGAGGCGGCAGTTCCTACCTCTGCACTAGCCAAACAGACGTGTTGGCCCTCTGTCGATTGATAGTTGGGCTTTGGTTTTTACACATATATTTTTCAATAAAAGTGCACTTGTTTTGTTATACCTTTTGTGAAAGTGTTTATTTCATATCTGGGCTTCAGTCTTCATACGTTTTGTCAATTATTACTATAAAATGAGAAATGCTTCTGTTTTAGTTATATGTTCAACATTTCTTGCCTCGCATTTCCTGTCATCCTTCATTTACCCAGATTGGTGTAGATACGGAACACACATGAAATGCATGTATTCCAAATAACAATATTATTTACCCTACACAATTCCAGGCACCTCACACCCAGATAAACAGACTTGAGCTGGGAGGACTTGAGCTTCGTTGGTGGGGGGCAGGATAGCTGGCTGCTTGCTGCATGAGCTGATCGACGCATTTGCAAAACAAAGACACTGATGAAGAGGTGCGAAGGAATATAAGATGGTCCAGCATTATGAATTTTTTCGTAGGCTTCAGGGATTCTTGTTTTAATGTGGAGAAGCAAAACTACTGCTCTTCTGTTTTGGGGAGGGTCTGCATCATTGTTCAAAGTGGCACTGCTTGCATCCAACTACCATGTTGAGTAAGTGTACAGTTATAGATGATAATGTGGTAGAAATAAGTGATAAAATCCCATCAAGTTTCATTTTCTGTAAGTGCAATGCACTGTAAATGACAGAGAATTGTTAAAACAATGTATTCATTTATTTGAAGAGCCATACCCATTGAAAATTTATTTAAATACAGTGTGTTTTACATGCAGTACACATATGAGAAAGCTGTAAATACAAATATCAATTACATTAAAGTAAACAAATTATTTATATCCCATTCCCTGTTACTTCTAATAGGAAAAAAATTGTCTGTCTCAGCTCATATCTTGGTACACATCGAACATTGTCATAATTAGATTAATTGCGGATATTGGTGACAGTATAAGCACTTTTTCCTCAAGACTTCTAAGCTATAACTTGTCCTGAATAAAACCAGTAAATTGACCTGACTTGCTTGATTAAATAATGTGACTCAACTTGGCTTGCTTGAATGTAATCTTTATAACTTAAGACTTTGAAACTTGAAGCTTACTTGAGACTCGCATATGCAGGACTTAGTCCCTCCTAACTGCCAATAGTAAAATATTAGGCCAATAAGGGATGTAGGATAGGAATCCATTTTTTGGGGGGCATTAACTTACAATAGATTCTACAGAGACACAAATTTTGCTCTCGTTTACATACAAGTTGGGATCATTAATCTTTAAAATATTTTTAATAAAATAGTTTTAAGCTATCTAAAATCTGCTCATGTAAATGGCTATGTAAAACAAACAGCATTTGATCACTGGAATCAGTTATGCAGAATCAATAAAGCTAAATTATGACATTAAGGCCGGTATCTTACTACCTTATACAGTATATAATGAAGGACAGTATATTAGAGTTGGTGCGAGTGTGTAGGATTTTTTTGGTTAGATATGGTTTTGGCTGACCACCAAAAGCCCTAAGAAGTTTTTTAAACTTGGGAAAATATCAATCCATCCATTGGATTTACAGGTAGTAGGATATACAAAGAAAAGTATATAGGTATGAATACTGATCAGTAAGAACAGATATATGATATGAATAGATATAGACATATGAAATATTTGTATGTACAGAACACACACATGTTGACAAGTGAAAATATACATAGAGTACAGTCAGAAGTTATTATTTAGAAAGGTCAGCAAGTGAGTGGTACGGGACGAGAGTATAGAATGGTGATGGTGTTATGAAAGAAACTGTTCCTGAACTTATAGTGCAGGACCAAAGGCTCTTCTAGCACCTCCCTAATGAGAGGAGGATAAACAGTCCGTGGTTGGGGTGTGAGGCATTCTTGATGATGCTGCGACCCCCGTGTATGCTGCAGGTCAGCAATAGTCAGCATAGTGATGACGATGATGTGCTGGGCAGTTTTCACCACACAGGGCCTTTCTGTCAGCTACGGAGCAGTTGATATACCGCACCTTAATGCAGTTAGTTAATATGCTCTTGACAGTACAGTCGTAAATGTTCAACAGACTCTGAGGAGAAAGGCAGGCTTTCCTCAGCCTTCGCAAAAAGTAAAGTCGCTGTTGTGTCTTTTTTAACCAGACTGGAAGTGTTTATTGTCCAAGAACGATCCTCAGAGATATATATGCCCAGGAATCTTAAGCTGAAAACATGCTCCACCTCAGCCCGATTTATATGTTTCTGCTGCCTTTAGTTTTCTGGTAATCCACAATGAGCTCTTTGGTCTTCTTGGTGCTGACAACCCTGTGGAATGCCACTACTCTGGATCAAGGAAGAGGATGTGTGGTTGTTCGACTTAAAAGACTGAGGTCTGTTCGTTAGAAAGTTCAGTGTCCAATTACAAGGAGAGGGGCTGATGCCAAGGTGCTGAATTTATTTACTAGATGGGAGGGGATGATTGTGTTATATGTGGAGTTGTTGATGTCCAAGTGTGTCAGGGCAGAGTGAAGAATGGAAGATATGGAATTCTCCATTGACCTAATGGGATGATAGGCAAGCTGGTAGGTATCTAGTGTGGGAGGCAGACTGGATTTAAGATGAGCCAGAACCAGTCTCTCAGAGGAGCAGTTGGTGATGATGGGAGTGAGTGCAAAAGAGCGGTAGTCATTATGCATCTCTGGATAGGTTAGTTTAGGCACTTGTACAATAATTATGGACTTAAGTCAACCTGGGCCAAAGACAGATTGAAGATATTATTGAAGACCTCAGACAGTTGCCCAGCACAGGCCATAAGCACACACCCAGGTATGCCATCAGGACCAGCAGCCCTACATGCATTCACTTTGCTCAGTGAAGATTGTACAGCAGAGGTTGTAACTCTGAGGGGCTGGTCATCTGAGGTAGGGGCAGCTGTGGTTGCAAGTGTTTTACTGACCTGATCAAAATAAGCATAAAAGTTGTTTAGCTCATCAGAAAGGGTGGCATTACTTGTTGTTGAGGTTGTATGATTACACACACACTTTAGTTCTGCATCAGAATCCTGGGGTTTAATAAATAAATAAATAAATCAATTAATACTGAAAATGTAATAATTAAGTTCCATTTAAGAAACATTTCCTCCAAAAGTGGCCATTGCCCACATTTACCAAGCATGTCAGAATTACTCCTAGGAATTGAGCTCAAAGTCTGACCAGTATAAAAATTCTCCTGAATGAGAGGTAGTTACAAAGAGTTCTACACCAACTCCGAGGAAAGAGTATGAGTTTGTGGTTCGGAATGAAAGATGTAACCGTTTTGTGGAACCTCAAGCTTTAAAATGGGGCATTTTATAGTTTTTCCTCAGAAATCATGAAGATATTTTGTAGTTTGCTGAAACTAACGCTAAGGTTTCACCACAAAGATGATAATAATAATAATAATAATAACAGCAATATTCGAAGTAGTAAAAGGAGGAAAAAATAATAAGGTAGGATATTTCTCTAAGCTGCATGTAAATGTTGCCACATCTGGACAACATCAAGGATAAAAGTGTAATGAGCACTGAAATGGAAAGAACAAGGCATACACCGAATGAGAGCAAATCCCAATAATGGGCATATTTACTTAACTATGAACAATAAATAATCCACAGCTGTACTGTCAGGAAGATAATGTTTCCCCTGTTTCAGTATCAGTTACTGAAACTAGTCGCAACTATTCCAGTGCTGTTTCTGAAGTTGTATTCACTCTTGCCTTGTTCCCAATAATCTTCCAGAGCCATGTGTTGTGTCCCTTTTACGTGATCCTCTCTTATTATCTGCAAGGCTTTTTTATCCAGTGCTCGAAAGAGTCTCTGTTTACCTTTTGAAACCTTCCCTGTCTTGTAAAGTATAACATAAATGTTTCAGGGGTTCATGGAATGCAGAACCCTGGATACCTTTATATCAGTTCACTGACAGTCACCCATCCAGCCATGCATATCTTTAGGGTACTATGGTGGATATTACAATACACCTGTTATAATTTGCAATTCACACATTTGTTCTCATCCACACACAATGATCTTTATGTGTGTGCCGTCAATCATTAGAACAACTCCAGGAAAAACTGTGATTTGCATAAATACAACCTGCTTTAACATTACTTTCCATGGAGAGGTGGGGAAATGTATAAATCTGTAGGTTATCTCTGGACAAACTGGTGAGGAAGGCAAGCTCTATTGTTGGCATGGAGCTGGACAGTTTAACATCTGTGGCAGAGCGAAGGGCGCTCAGCAGGCTCCTATCAATTATGGAGAATCCACTGCATCCACTTAATAGTATCATCTCCAGACAGAAGAGCAGCTTCAACGACAGACTGCTGTCATTGTCCTGCTCCACTGACAGATTGAGGAGATCGTTTCTCCCCCAAACTATGCGACTCTTTAATTCCACCCAGAGGGGTAAACGTTAACATTCAACATTATACATAGTTATTGTCTGTTTTTCTGTTTTTCACCTGCATTGTTATCATTTTTTAATTTAATATTATTTATTGTATCAGTATGCTGCTGCTGAAGAATGTGAATTTCCCATTGGGATTAATAAAGTATCTATCTATCTATCTATCTATCTATCTATCTATCTATCTATCTATCTATCTATCTATCTATTCAAAGTTTGGTGCAAAATTCAAAAAATGGTTAATTGTTATATACCTACTGCGGTGGGTTGGCACCCTGCCCAGGATTGTTTCCTGCCTTGTGCCCTGTGTTGGCTGGGATTGGCTCCAGCAGACCCCCGTGACCCTGTGTTCGGATTCAGCGGGTTGGAAAATGGATGGATGGATGGATGTTATATACCTAAATCATCACTAAAGTTGCATCTTCTCCAATTACTCTGAGATCTTTGAGCCAGCTATGACCGTTTTCCTACTCTGAGAAAAATTTGGTAAATTTGGGCACTGGTCTCTGCTGCACTAGCAGCCATAAGTAACACTATCCCACAGATCTTGCAATAAGAAAAACGGTGTCCAGATTGCCAGATTGCAAACCAACAGGTAACATTTCCTTTTGCACACTCAAAGATAGATATATCAAGTGAAAACAAAAAAAAGTCCATCAAGCAATTATGTGCAAAAAAATTAAGTATTTATTTGCCCAGGTGTTTAAGCTTTAAAATTCACTGCTAAAATATGTGGAATTGGACCAGAAGGTGCCTTTTTAAGAACCATGTATTCACAATGTTTTTTAAAGACAAAAAGCATTTTCTTCTGATTTTGCATTACTAAGAAAAATAATTTATCTCTTGGCTTTACCAATAATATGGAAGACTCTGAGAAACTGCTTAAATATCAGCATAATTTAAATTCTATGGGGTTTGTTGGTAGAATTATATGGTAGAATAATTAATGTATTTAAAAAAAACAGTAATTAAATGTATGTAAAACATACCTATACATATATATGAACACACAAAGCAGGAATTCTGACATTCATGGCCACTAAGTCATACATTTATTTCTTTCATTTTTCTTTTTTTTTTTTTACACAATAAAGCTAACTGTCTTTCATTTTATTAGAATATTCAAACAATTGCTGTAAATATGCTAGATGACAAACCATCTTCAGTGTTCAGATTGTTCACCGTTGGTGTCCATGCACTGTTGTCATTGTCAAATAAGTAATCTGCAAACATTCAAGGCGTCTGCTGAGAACTCTGTACACATCTCTGATTGCTTGATCTAGCTCTCTAAGTGTTGCCATCCCCATACCATACACATTTATCTTTCAGGTCATACCACAGGTAGTTCAAACATTCTTTGTGGCACCCTGAACAGAATTTCTAGTTAGTATAAAGATACTGAAAACTGAGAAAAACATTAGCTGTATAAAATTAAAAAAGAAAACAAAAATCAATGTTTAATACTACTTGAATTTAAGACAAACCCCGTGCTCTTTTGGCTTTTCATCAATCATACACAGTATTTTTGTTTGTGCTATTTCACAATAAGGTTTCCTTTTAGATGTGCAAACATTCTGACTTTTTGGCTTACTTTTAAATAGTACATGATTCATTAACCTTAATTGTTTAAACATATCTACTCTGTACATGAAGGAATTATTAATATATATTTCAGATTTGTGCACAAGTAAGGAAAAGGACAAGGTAGCACCTCCATAGAAGGCTTTGCTAATTCATTTTTTATAATTAAGATAGTACTTGTGCTGCAGAATGAAGAATGTTCCATTACTCCCCAATCAGTTGTTTTTTTTTATGTTCGTTTGTTTGTTTTGTTTTTTGTCAAAGGGAACATTAATTTGTCCATTTCACCATAAGCATCTTTCCATCTGACATGTGGGCACAGGCAGGTATATTAATATATGCATACAGTACATATTCATAATGTCTCCCAATGTCATTCTCTTAAACATGTGCATTTTAAAACAACTGTTGCATCTAGCAGAATGATTTTTTGCTCTTGAAAGATTACTTTGTGGCCACTAGGAGAAAGGATTTGGGCCCATCAGCACTCTGCTAAATTAGCCTTTATCTCTGGTGTTTGAACAATATCCTTGCTTCCACCTTTAAACTGAAAGTGAATCTACAGAGACAGCAATTTTTCATTTATTGTTAGATCACCTTACATTTTTTGGACAAGAACAGTGGTCCTCAGCCTTTATGTTCTCAGGACCCAGTTTTACCTGTTTATGTTCCCTGATGGAGATACAAATTATGAACGTGCACGTGCCCTCAGACCCCTTTGGCAAAAATGGATCCTTGCTAAGCAAAGTTACATAAAATGTATGCTATTCTGCTGCATATCATATGAGAGGACAAGCAGAAGGTTGAAGGAGATAACAGCTGTAGTAACTTACCTCATTGCAAAACACACTTTCACCTGCTTAACTTGCACCCATAAATATTTGTACTTTGTCAGTGGTCAGATAACTACACTAACCACTAATTCACATCACACTAGAAGTGACACATACAGTATGTGCAGGGTAAGCCCTCATCCGGCCATTTCACACTGTCTCCACTATTCACAAATTACAAGCAGGAATAAAAATAGCAACATTCACATTTTTCTTTTACGTGAATTATTCCATGTTCAGGTACCTATTATGGGGTCAACTGAATTACTGGCCATTATACTTTCATTTTAAGTTTGTATTTTTGTTTATCAGGGAAACTAAACTTCCTAATTACAATAACAGATATTTAATGTTTACCGCATTCATTTTGAATTAACTCCTTTAAATCTGTTAAGATTATTGGAAGTTAAATATACAATCATGTCTCTTTGTGAGCAGATATTAGTAATATATTAAAATACCAATGACTTACAAATCTTGATTTTATGATTTTATAATGCCAAATTTTAATAGGGAGATGTTACTTTACTGTTGATTTGATTTGAAAGTGAAAGCAAAGTTTCAAGGGATGTTTCCACTGAAATATTACCACTCTCCGCAGAATTTCAAATACCTCCTTATGGATTTTTCACTGGGTACAGCCATGTAAAGTATTTTAGAGATATAAGAATTCAAGAAGATGTTAAGAACACCGGATGCAAAATATGAGTTGCCAGGTCGCAAAAGCAGTACTTGGCGAATCTTTTAAAATAAATACTCACAAGCATCATACAGATCGTTACAGAAAATAAGAAGTATTTATATACAAATACATAATTCTGAACCATTACAAATTTTGCAATTCATAAAACATCACATGTATAATACACATATTTGCATGAATTATAATCTGTGATTAGCACAGTAATGAATCAAGAGTTTTGTCAATTATACTTCAAAGACACATGATATTCTATATGGTGTTCGACAAGGCTCTATCCTGGGTCCGCTGCTCTTTTCAATTTACATGCTTATGTTTGGTCAGATTATCTTGGGGCATAACGTGAGCTACCACAGCTACTGAATTTTAAATCACATATTAATCAGATTACTAGGACAGCATTTTTTCACTTAAGAAATATAGCAAAAGTTACAACTCTTATAACATTGCAAGATGCTGAAAAATTAGTTCACGCTTTTGCTTTCAGTCAGCTAGATTACTGTAACACACTCCTCTCAGGACTACCCAAAAAAGACATCAATCGATTGCAACTAGTACAGAATGCAGCTGGTAGAATCCTAACTCGGAAACGAAAATCCAAGCACATCACCCCAGTTTTGAAGTCACTACATTGGTTACCTGTGTCATTTAGAATTGACTTTAAATTACTGCTTATGGTTTACAAAGCCTTAAATAATCTTGCTCCATCTTATATTTCGGAATGTTTTACACCTTACACTCCAAATCGTAACCTTAGATCTTCAAATGAGTGTCTACTTAGAATTCCAAGAGCTAAACTTAAAAGAAGTGGTGAGGTGGCCTTCTGCTGTTATGCACCTAAAATCTGGAATAGCTTGCCAATAGGAATTCACCAGGCTAATACAGTGGAGCACTTTAAAACACTACTGAAAACTCATTACTTTAACATGGCATTCTCACAGCTTCATCTTAGTTAAATCCTGATGCTCTGTATATTAAATTAATTATCATTATTATTCATGGTGGCTCCAAAATCCGTACTAATCCCTACTTTCTCTTCTGTTCTGTTCTTTTTCCGGTTTTCTGTGGTGGCGATCTGCGCCACCACCACCTAATCAAAGCACAGTGATGTCCTTACATTGATGGATTAAAGGCCAGAAGTACAAATGACCATCATCATCAAATTCTTCCATGAGAACCCTGAATACAATGAGGACGGATTGAGGTCATTTATGTTAGGCAGAATGCCTAGAGGGGGCTGGATGGTCTCGTGGCCTGGAACCCCTGCAGATTTTATTTTTTTCTCCAGCCGTCTGGAGTTTTTTTTTTTGTTTTTCTGTTCTCCCTGACCATCAGACCTTACTTTTATTCTATGTTAATTAGTGTTCCCTAATTTTAATTATTTTGTCTTTTTTCTCTTTCTTCGCCATGTAAAGCACTTTGAGGTACATTGTTTGTATGAAAATGTGCTACAGAAATAAATGTTGTTGTCAACAATCAAACAGAAAGAGAGAAAGAAAGTTAAAGAGCAATGTTTACTCACTGGCAGACATGGACCCAGCAAGGCAGGCAATACAAATGTAATAAGGAGTAAAGAGAACATATAAAACAAAATATTTGGAACAACATGTTGTTTGATGGTTCTTTAGAGATAAAGGTATTCGGGAAATTGTTAAATTTTGAAGGGAAAAAAAAGTTTCCTTTACTAATATTTCATATTATTATTGTGAGAAAATATACCAGGTTTTGGACTGTGTATGGAAAAGTGTACATACTGTACATGTCTATATGGTGCTGATCTTCAATATTTAAAGTAGTTTGAGAATATTTTGAGAAATATTGAATATTGCATTTTGGGTCAAAATAATTGCAATATCAATTTCAGTCCATATCACTCTGCCCAAACATCAAATCATAGTTGGTATAAAAAGCAATTTAATGAAAGAAAAATAGGCACATAAAACACTTCTAAACATTAATACTAGGATTTAAAAGAATCTTAATACCCCACACCTACACTTTAGAGAGTTATAAGAACATTACTGAAACAGTTACTGACACATTTAAAATGTTAAAAGAAAAACAGAACAGAGGCAAAGGTCTAGCAGACTATTTCAGAAAACAATTAATGAAGTTCTGAAAAAGACGGCCTCTTCTCCTTGTATGGAGAATGTTATGTAAGGCATAATTTTCCCATTGAGATACATAGTGTAGATTAGTAGTGTTCCAGTTGAGGAAGATAAGTCAGCATGTAAGCAATATGATGCAAGAGATCACAAAAGGACTATCATGACAAACTTATTCCAACTGGTATTATACCAGATTGTTTCGTTAGTGGATGTGGAGTGATTGTAAATGCAAAAAACTAACTTTGCAAAACAAACTGTTCTTCAGAATGGTGTGAATGTGGACCGGTCTCAGAACATATGACCTATAGACTGGCGGCTTGCTGACACAGTTTACAATTAGGACCCTGTTCCTGACATCATTTTTGATCATTTTAATTTTGAAATGTGTGTGAAATGTATCATTTTTAGCTCAATTACTCCAGTGTATAATAATTGTAAAATCCCTTCACTACCTCAAATCATCTAAAGGTACACACTATGAAATCGATAAAGACAGTAAATACTATAGATATCTTCATCATCACTAATTTAAACATTTTTCAAGCAAAGATACAGTACCAGTTATTTCAGAACTTGAGTTCATTTCTAGCATGGCTTGAAGTGCCACGGACATGGCATAAAAGATGAAAAACATCTGTATTTGTACCACTGTCATCAACAGATGGCATCTAGAAGCTCAGGTAACACAAACACGCTTAAACAAAACTACATCATGCTGAAAACCCATCTTGAAAAGATGTAACCTGCTCTGTAACTGCAAATTCTATAAGATGGTAAAAGTTCAAATGCAGCAGTTCACTTAGAAGTAGCACACAAATGACTTAGATAGATCCTTTGGCGGGCTGGGGCTCAATCTTGGAGAAAGGACACTTTCAAGAGAAGACTTTGTTACATTGGATTAAAGTTTCACGGAGGATAATTTGGACGTAACTTCAGAGCATGGACCATAGGAAGCATCTGCAAGTGTTATGGAAGTAACTGGGGGGCAGTATTACAAAGCCCAGAGTATTTTTGATTCACAAGATATATGTATGACAGTACAAAAGACAAGAGAAAACAGAACACCACAGATTTGCTCGGATCAGACATAGTAAAGGGGGCCAATGCATACAGAAACCAAACACAAAGCACTGCATACACAGCTCTGCAAAACAGCAGGTCAAAAATGAAATGAGATGTGAAGCTGCTATTTTGTATACTGAAGGCAAGCAGATCCTCACCCTTATTTAGCAGATGTACTCACTTGTGCTAGCCCCAAGTGCTCTGATCAGCTCGTATGCATACCTTTCACTGCTTTGGCAATCCTGCTCTGGTCTGATTGTTACAGTATTTGTATATATTAAGGCTTTTAAATGTTATTTCATTACTAGTAATTGTTTTGAAAATAGTTTCACATCTTTTAATATCCATTACATTTTTAGCACAATGCCATGACAGACCTTCTGTCACCATTCATTGCTGTAAAATATTATCATGTCAATAACAATATTAGAGTTCCTATTAATGTTATTGCATACATATACTGTACATGCTCAGACCTGCTTGATCCAAGTTGGGCTCATAGGAGGATCGGAACATAACCCAGCAGCACTGTGAAAATAGTCCTAGTCCTGGACCAGGCACTACTCCCAGGGCTCTGCACTCATGAAAATATCCACAAAGAGACAATTTGGAATTACTAATTAACCTATTCCACAAAGAGAAGGTGTGGAGATTAGAAAATTCCACACATACTTGAAGTAAATGTGCAAAGTCTACAAAGGTAATGTCTGGTTGAAGACATTGAAACCAGCATGCTGAATCCATGAGGTAACTACATTACCAACTTAATTATTTATTATTACTACTATTTATTCAGGAAAAACCTTTATCTAAGATTACTTGAAAAAAAAATGCACAGGCAATACCTCTTAATTATGCATGTATGAAATTGGCCTTGTATGTACGAGATACAGGATTTCATTGTGGATGATAAATCTTTAGAAATTGATCTGAAAAGTGAATGGAAAGCTTTTGAAATAAAAACTGCATTTTCAGATATATCTGTTATAGTGTATACTAATGCTATTTGCATTGTGCAAATGTGTGTTTAACATTGTATGAAGGAAAATATCCAACCTTTAACATTCTTCCTGAACAAGTTTAGAGTTGCTAATGAACATAACTTGCCTATCTTTGGGATGTTGCTAGTTTTGCTGTCAAACTTTTCCAGATATCCAAGTTCTAATTTCTACTCGCTCACACGCCTTCAGTGAAGAGTATGCATGTTTTGTCTGTGGGGATTCTTCCATTTCCTCCCCAATTCAAAAGGCATGCTGGATAATCTGACAAGTAAGGGTTTGACTGCATTGCTAAAGGCTGATTAAATTCAAAGTATAAGCATCTCTCAAAAAGTCTTAAATGATGGCATATCATCACGTATTTGATACAAATTCAATCATTTTAGTTGCATATGAATTACAAAAATATGGTGTGTTGTGTGCTTGGTGTGGCTGTACCTTTTAATAATAAATTAGAATTATTTTAATGTTTACATTTAACTTTTTCAAGCCTTTTATTATTAAGGTTTACCAACTGTATTAATATGAAGACATATAGAACAGCATTATCAGTGAATAAGAAAAAATAAAATAAATAATCTATGATTTTATGTTTCTAACCATACTGTTAAAGGCCATTATAGGTCAAAATTATAACTGATGATATTTAAGTGTTTGTGCCATCTTTAAGCTGATGCACTGTCCAAGGTCTGATTCTTGTTTTTATTTTTGCTCAAAGCTAATTGAATTCACTTTGGGTCTCTGCACCAATAATACTGATTTGTGAGGTTTCAGGAAATGAATGGGCAGGTGGAAGATTAAAGTGTTTAGAACCATGTAATTTTTCAAAAAGTAGAGTCGTTTCAAATAACAGGAAAACTATTATTCAGAATGCAGTGGGTGCTTACATTATACCCTAAAACGCAAGACTCCCCACGCACAATTATATTGCACATGTCATACACATAAATTATCCAGGTTACGAAATCAGTTAACAACAATGAATGAAGGATAATTCCCAACTCTGGACAAAGCTCAAGACCATCACTCTCCAAACACACATTAGGTTCAATTCAAAAGCGCTAACCTAGCCTAAATACCACCTTTTTGGATGTTGTTATGTCTCCAACCTCATTTTTTCCAAGATTCCTGGTTTTAACATTTGAGTCACACAGGCGTTCTTTGGGTACAATTTGCACATTCACTCTGTGAGCTTTCTTCAGTTGCTTTTCTCTTTCAGAAGATGCCATTTACCCTGACTGGCGATTTTAACCTGATCCCTCATGAATGCAAGTATGTGACAAGTGATTGGCTTGTGTCCCATCCAGAGATGACCCATGTTGCGGTTTCCCACATTAAATTGTATTATGAGTATTAATAAATGTGTCACACAACAGGAAACTTGATTAAAACAGACACGGACACTATCACTTTTCATGAACTTTGCATCAAAAGGCTAAGTATGTAACATCTATAAAAGCTGGTAAACATCTGAACACTTCCCTATTGGATAAATCAGGACAGAAGTGAAGATGAACAGAGGTGCCTTAACCCTTGAAACAGTGTAACGTAAGACATAATTAACTGACTCTGAACATTTTGTTTATTTTTAATATAAATGTACCTCATACATATCCCATAACAACTCATAAGTACAAGGTAATATCTCATTCATAAGACATACTACATTCTATGTACATGAAACTACGTTGTATGTACAAGTTATTATATTGTATATACAGGATATAATCCTGTATGCATGAGACAGTTTCACGTACATAAGATATATTATGTCATTCAAACAAGATAGAAAACCCCAATATTTTTTCACCTTGCAGTTCAGGCCTTCCAATACAATTTAATGAGAAAATGATACAGCTGGCCCTGCGCGTTACTTGAACATAAACCTCATACCGCAAACTCTCATGTAACTGGCACTGTACTAATGGAAAATTAGGAAAGTCATTTGGATTACTTCTGACAAAGTGTCTATATTTGAAGTGCTGTTGATAAAATGACACACATACAGGGTCAATATTAAGTTGCCTAAAAGTCAAAATATTTAATGACTTCCAAAAATTACCTACTTTGTAGGTTAAAAATGCTGAAATATATTTTCATCATTTACTGTCCTGTTTATTTTATGTTTTAATGTTTATTATAATGATTAAAGTAACAGAAAGAAGAACTAAATGCTCATATGCAAACATTCAAATTATATGATCTGATATTTTAAATAAAGAAATAGAGGGCAGTAATAAAGTGAAGAAAAAGAAAAAATAAAATTACAGAAGATCTTGTTGAGTATTTTGAAATAAATAATTTTACATACACAAATGCTAAAACAATATAAGAACATACCTGTATAAAAACATAACTAATAGGACAAATATTAGTAACATCAACAGCACAATAACCAAAATAGATGATCTCAATGACATTTATAAGGCAAACATATTATTTAATATCTACAGCATATTAATCATTATAGTCTTTCCAAGTTTATGAAATTTCAAATAAATTAAAAATGAATTAAAATTCTAGAGTTTCCATAAAGACTTCCCATCCTCTTAAAAGAAATATGTACAGTATATCAATATAAGTGAATCTGTCTACTAGGTGCAATATACTGTACTGCACAAAATCAGAATGCTTTCCATCTTTTTGGTACTTGAAGAGTTTAGTGGATAAATGCTAAGGTCAATCAATGACTCAAGTCACAAAGTAATAAGAAAAGATTAATAAAAACCTTGCTTAAAACTCCTTTACAGAAATCAACAACAAGGTCAACAAATGGTCAGAAAGAAGCAAGATAATGAATGATGATTTACTTCTGAGAATTAGTATTTTAGTGGACACTCTTGGATCATAATGAACAGTGTTTTAACCTTTCACAACCTCTATAAGCACAAAAGGCTGTGTTATTATTATTTCTTTGATAACTTACAAGACCAAAAATCATATAAAGTAAAGGTTACTGCAATCTCTTTGTAATAAACAAAAGTCAGGTTGGTGTCATCTAATTTTCTTTTTTGACATTTTAATCTGTTTACATAATATTATTCATAAATTGAAATGCTAAAGCAGTAAACAGCTTCTGCTGCACTGAAGTGATGAAAAGCTGGAAAAGCAGTAAGATTAACAGATAAGATTAAAAACTCTTTTTTTTTTTTGTTTTGCCAGGTGAAAGCTCAGCTACTGCATAGATAGACATCACTAGAAAAATTTAATGATGAGGTGGTCAAATTCAGTTTAATTCATTTTTAGATAAACATATTTCCTGTAATAATCTACCAAGCTATAACAAATAAAGCTTCAATAAAACAAAATGACAGACAACAAAATGATGTTACATTTCAAAACTGAAGAAACAGCATGTAAATACATACCATTTTATTAACTTCTTTCTGATTCTTGCATTTGATGTTCAGTTTTCATCAAAGCTGCATTGCACATATTCCACTTTTTATCTGCATATTTTCCTTGCCAACAGTCCTTCAGAACTACTGTCCATACTTAATTTTTTGTGCCCATAGAGATCATAATGGCACTCTGACTAAAGTTGAATTATCCTAAACAGAAAGCAGATTGTCTGGCAAACTCAAAGAGGGAAACACAGATTGCATTGACACCAGAAAATCCATAACCATATAAAGTTTGCTAAAAGGCCAGATGTACTGTAATGTCTTTATTGGATAAGTGAGCCCCTAGTAACAAAGCATTGGCAGTTTATGGACTGTAACAGTAAGTTCACATCATGCAAATGGAACATAAAGCATAATATGAAACATTAAGTGGTGCTGTTTATATTTTGGGCACACTCACAAAAGAGGCACAACCATGCTATATATTAAGGTCTGTTTGTTTAAATTTAAATGTGTTAAATGAGACTAGGATGACATGAACATGTGGTAATTGTCACACTGTATATCTGAGGACACTGAGACCTAACAATTCTAATAAAGGCAGTTGGGCAGTGTGGTCCACCAGCTTAGGTATTCCATATCACACGCCAAGGCTGCCAGTTCAGTCCCATGTCTGTCAAAGAATGTGTGACCCCTGCAAAGCAAGTCATTTAATCTACCTGTATTCCAGGGGTAAAAGATAAAATGTGAACAATTGTACTGTGTACCTATAATTATAAAACTCATCGGGATGGTTATTCTGTTGGCCAAGTATAACATGCAATTCTTAAAGATAAATAACAGTGAAAAGTTTCAACTCTAATGCCACAGTAGGTTCACTAGGCCCACGCGAGCCTTGAGCTCAAACCCAGTATTCCCTACTGTATCTTTGCGCAGACCACAAGAACATGTCACTTATCCAGAGCTAAACATGTGTACTCAGTGCTGAAACACATGCATCTCTATTTTTAAAATTTTGGTTAAAAAAAAAAAAGTTAAATATCAAGCATAATATTATTTTAGACTATTATGTTATTTGTTTCTACTCCAAGAAAAAAAGAGTCACAAAACTATGTGCATATAGCTATTAAAATGTCAACAATGTGTGTCATATATACCTAGTTTAAAACTATTAAAAAGTATTTGAAATTGAACTTTCAATGGCCACTTTGTCTATTAAAATTTGTTCATGCTATTAATTCTAAATATGGTTCTTTTTTAAAGTATATTAAAATGGAATAGCTCGTAGGGGACCCATTAAGTTTATACTTATGCCATCTGTCTGCCTTGTCTTCAATCAGAGGACACCACTGCCACCTCTACTTATCTCTCCCTGCCTTTTTACTTCTGGCAAAGCGGCACCAATACTCATAGCTACAGTGTCTGACACTGGCACTCAAGTTTTATTTATAGTGTGCCTGCTAACAATTGAGTTTCGCTAAAATTTTAATTTCCATTTCACGCCTCACTGGCAAATACCATTAGGTATGTTTTTTCCTGTCCAGGACATGGCCTCTTCTTTAGTTATCCATCCACTCTTCTGGCTAGTACAGCCATAAATTGCTTCAGCTGAATGCGAGTTAACATAATAAATATAAACAAATAAAAAAAAAATCACATGTCGGCTAATTTTCTATTTTCTATAATGTCACCAAATTTCAATAAAGTCAGTTATAGCATTTTTAGATTTTGGGGGTATTTATCTTTTCTATGGGTGGGGGGAGGATTTAAACCTAAATACTGATATATCAAAACATCCTTTCTTTGCATACCTATTGGCAATGATGTATAATCCTGCCAAATTTTACCTTTTTAACTAACCAGGTACTAGGGTTTTTGTTGATGAGTGAGTGAATGAGTCAGTAAACTTTGCATTATATATAAATGATAAATTGTGAAAATAGAACACCATATACAAAACAATCAAATTCCCAAATTACAGTATAGAAGGATGTAAGTATTATAGTGTCAACTACATTTTCACAAATATTGGGAAAGAAAAAAAGTTATTTATACTACCACAAACCCAAACAAGTTTATAATGTTATAGGAAAGTTCTGTGTTCCTAACTGCATAAAACAGTATAACATTGAGGACATTTCACAGAAGCTGCTTCCAGGAAACAGGAGGGGTATTTACTGGTCCTTTTAGTTAAATGTCAACAGCTTTAAACAAAATCTCTGCTAAATATTTTTAAAATTCCTCAAATAAATTTAAATTCTGTACTGCAATTCATACTGAATCAAAATGAGCAGATACTGGAAAAAAATGCACAAATTAAATGAATAAAAAACCAGTGATTTTTAACAGATGTCCAACAACAAAAAAGAAGAATAAAAAGAAAAATCCATTATTAACAAAGCCTTCTGAAATGCAGCATACATCAGTCAAAGCTTTATATTAAATTACTTTTATAATTCTGGTATATGCAGACTCTACCTGAATGATTTTCAACAATTAATATAATGAAAATGGTTCCAGTCTCGGGCATTTGCAGAGTTACATGCATGACTCACAAACCCAGCTGTAAAATGTCAGTTGAGAGTTCATCCACCTAAGCATTACACTTTTTGCAAATCAGTTCATTAAATGTTTATTTCCTATATATTTTCAGCATCATTCTTGTGCAGAAATCCTTCTTTCCACCACTAATACAGGGCAAAGCATGATTTATAAAAGATGTTCATTTAATATGAAGTATTACCCCATACTAGCTACCTGCTGTACATTTGTATTTAAAGATAAATTAACTTGAATGTTGTCTTAAAAGGTTGTAGAGATTTATGAGGTCTTTGACAAATGTTTTTTGTGATCATGCAACTATGGTGGTTAGTTGTTTTGGAAAGCTGTCTGGGAAAATATGATGTATGTTTCGGTGACTGGTTTAATCTTTTGCAATAAACGCTGTTAAAATGACAACTGTCATGGTATTTTCATCATCAGTGATCACTATTTTTTTTATTTTAAATGCTTCCTTGTTATTTTTATGCATAATAGAAATTAGTTCACCACAATAAGATATCACCTTTTTTATAATGAAAATAACGTTTTCAATAAAATACAGCCATTGCAAATGTTAATAATTCCCATGGTTCTCAGTTGTACTCATCTCACTAATATCTACTTTCAATATGATCACATAACATCCATCCATCCATTTTCCAACCCGCTGAATCTGAACACAGGGTCACGGGGGTCTGCTGGAGCCAATCCCAGCCAACACAGGGCACAAGGCAGGAACCAATCCCGGGCAGGGTGCCAACCCACCGCAGATCACATAACATAAATAATTTTTTTGTTTTTTGGGATCCAATAAAACATTTCCTTTTTTATAATGAAAATAATGTTTTCAATAAAATACAGCCATTGCAAATATTAAACCAGGTTCCAAAAATTATGTACTTCAAAGACAGTAAAAGCAGCTTCTAGCTTTAAGGATCAAAAAATGAGACATACAGTACATACTGGTCAAAATCACAAAGACAAAAGAGATTCAGCAAAGCCCAATACATAAGACAAAAACCAAACATGATAAGATGTACCACAAAAAATCTCAAAAATGGCAAAACAAAAAAAAGGAATGTTTACTTTGAGGATTATATCTGCAATCTCAAATACAGATAAGGCATCATGCATGACTTTTATCCCATCACACACAGCGAATTTCCAGGATGAAACCTTTCTGAAGTTTAATCAAAAACCCCACAAGACTGAAACGTTCGTGATAATCCCAAAAATGGTGTTTGAAATGCTACAAATAAACTTTCATAGTTATAATAAGAAAGTCAGAAATTGATGATCCATATAGATTCTACATAGATAAAACCCCATTAAGAACCAAAACAATTCATAAATAATGCAAGAGAAAGCAAAATAAAAATTAAACCAAGGAGTGTCACAACAAATGTTTTCTACAAGACACAAAAAATTTAGAAATCTTTTTGTTGCTGTTCAGAATGAATTGCTTTGGTCAAGTAACTCCAACCTATGAGCCTTAAAAAGAAAAGAGAGGAATTGTATATCTGAGTGATCTTTTGTAATGTGAAAATTTGAAGTTGATTCAAAATCTAATCACTGGAAGTAGAAAAGTCCTAAGATATTTACAAACATTACACAAATCTCTGTTAAGTATATCTTTAACTGAAATAAAGTACATGGAAAATTACAGATCATAAAGAATGCTGAACAAGTGACAGCTTTTCTCGATTTAAACTAAAACGTGTAACTTTTTGACTACATCAATGGTTCAGATTTGAACACTACTCGGCTAAGCACAAACACAATGCCCATTATAGGTTTAAACAAATCAAAAAGGTAGATTGAGAAAACTGTTAATTATACATAAAGTCAAGATCACAAAATTGAACAATGTAAAATATATACCATTTTTTAACACTTTAAGCTGTTAATGGCTCAATACACATAAAAATAAATTGTTTGACAGACAGGGCAATGTGGGGGCATTTAGCAATGCTGTCTCAAAGTATCAGAAAGTAATGTTTGATTCTTGTCTCACTATAGATTTCATGCTCTATCTGGTTTTCTGCAATTCCTCCTACTGTTCTAAATATGTGCGTGTTGAGTTAATTACCAAGAGTGAGTGAGCATGGCTATGTATATGATTAGCCTGGCTATGGATGTCCAATATTGCTTCCCAGTTAGCATCCAATTATGGTGGAAAATATTTTAACTCCTCATTATCCTGTAAACGGAAGGCTTAAGAGAATGAAAATTAGATAGCTGACAGATTGAAAAAAGGTAAAGATGTGGTTAGCCTTGTTATGTAACATAAATAAGACTGTCATAACTGGTGCAGTACCTATATAAAACATTCTTATCATCTGCTATGTTGCACTTAACCTGTCTCTGTAAGATAACAGAATTTTTATGACAAGTCTCTCTTTATCTCTCACACAAATACTTTCAGGATTGCGCAAGTAATATGGTATTGGTTTTATTTATTTTTTATTTATCTTTTTTACCATTATGACAGTGGCCTCAAGATTGCTGTCATTTCAGGATGTTTGGATTTCTATGATGTTGCATGTTGCTAGGCATATGATGCTCATACTGCACTACATGTGATATCGTGGTGACCATCTTCTTATTTAATACGCTACCGTGGCTGTCCAGGATTTTAAATCACCTGTAGCTCGCAAAACCGTTTGACCTAATGATCTGAAATTTGCTACACATATACTATGTGACCTCTACTGTCCACTTTTGGGGAGATGATTTTTATTACTCCTTTTATTTTTATTTTATTTTATTGTAGAATCAATTCTCGGCAGCGCACAGCAGGGAAGCCGTGCAGTACATGTGTACGGGCGCCGTTCTCATTCCTACCACCTTCGCCGTCACTTCCTCTACCTCTTCATATCTTAAATCATTCTTGAGGCAGATTGAGCGCTTAAGTGCTAACTTAAGTGAAAATTTAAGAAAAATGTACTAAGTAATTGCAACACAAAAACTGACTTAATCAGTTTTAACGAGAAAAGATGCCAATGGAAGAAAAGAAGAAGCGGGCCGCTAGGGTGGAGAAAAAAAGAGCTGCTCACGAAGCAGCAAGCGTATCAACCTTTGAGCAAACAAATGCTAAACATACAGAGAAAGAGTATGAAAACTATAAGTCAAGTGTATTCACTGCATGTTATTGTGCAGTACGTCGTTACTGGTGTAATAAAAAATGCCTTGCAGTCTAAAGGGTATGTGAAATATGTGAAAATAAACAGAAAACTTTGTGAGAGATTTTATTACTTGAGCAAATAGTTTTAGTTCCGATAGAAGTTTTGACTGAGCTTTGTTTAAAAACATCGAGGTCAGTATTGCACTGTGAATTTTGGGTTCTAATTTTTGTTCTTAGCATATCAACCTCTGCTTCACCTGACAATCCCTCTCATCTGCCTTTTAAAATAGAACAACAAGATTTCTGCAACTCTCCTTAAAATAAATGTGTTTGAGGGCTTACTTGGAAAGTTCTTGATGACAAAAACACACACCACCTCATCAATTTGCATGGATGTAAACTGACTTTTCTGGATGGAGATAAGGAAAATATTTATGAATCTTAGTAAAGCCGAGTCAAGATTTAGGAAGTTATTATATCAGGAACAAAGAAAGACAAAGCCAGATAAGACATCAAGACTTAAATGGAATACAGAGAAGACAATTATGTAGAAAACATCATCTGCTGAATCAACATTTTACTTTGACCTCCTGTAAATCATGTTTTCTGTGGTATATGAATTCATAATATTGGAAAAATCTGAATGCAATGAGCATCATTTATTCACTTTCAGCAGTATAAAGAGCACTTATTGTGAATCTAGGCTATGAAAATCTTAAAAGTAACATTTCATTCTAGTATTTTTACATTCTGGTTTGTTTTAACCTGTAACATTTGTTATTCTATCATAGAGATGAACAACATTCTGTATGAAAAACAAACATGTATTTAAAGCAAGATTTATCAAATTACATTACATTAAATTTTAAAAATATGACTAAACTGACATATTCAACAGATTGTAAAACACAAGTTATGGAGGTAAGCTCTAATTTATAATGTCTGGTCTGCCAACTTTACAGGAGCTACATTTGACTTACTGGATATGCATCCCAGAGTGAGGAAACATGACTGTTAACATTTAACCATGACTTTAGTCTAATCTCTCTTTCTGTCTGTTTTTAGTCAGTCCTATAATGTGGATGACAGTGATTGATTGTGCCTTCTGGCTCCAGTTCAGGGCAGTGCCTCAGGGAGCTCAACAGAGACTTAAATTCAGACTTTGGTTGGTCAGCCTCGGGCTTCCCCAAGGAGGAACAGAGAAGCAATAAAGATAGTTTGGCTTTATGCATTTTATAAGAGGCAGTTCTCACCCTGGACAAAACATAATATTTTGCATTTTAATACACTCTGTTTCTCTTCTGTGTTAAGCAGAGAGCAAACAGTACATATATTTGGTAAATTTGCCCAAATTGACAAATAAAAATTCTACCAAAGATGAGTTTAAAAAAGAAACCTTGGGTATTGTAATCCCAATAGGAATTCGCCAGGCTAATAAAGCAGAGCACTTTAAAAAACTGCTGAAAACACATTACTTTAACATGGCCTTCTCATAACTTCACTGTAATTTAAATCCTGATACTCTCTATATCCAATTCATTATAATAACTATTCATGGTGGCTCTAAAATCTGTACTAACCCCTACTCTCTCTTCTGTTTCCTTTTCCGGTGTCCTTTTGGTGGTGGCGCAAACTCAAAGCACCATGATGTTCCAACAATGATGGATGGATTAAAAGCCAGAAGTCTGTATGACCATCAGCATCAAGTGACTCCGTGAGAACCCTAACTACAAAGAGGACTATTTCATTTATATTAGGTAGAATGCCCAGAGGGGACTGGGCGGTCTCATGACCTGGAACCCCTACAGATTTAATTTTTTTCTCCAGCCTTCTGGATGTTTTTTTTTGTTTTTTCTGTCCACCCTGGCCATCGGACCTTACTCCTTTTCTATTTTAACTAATGTTGTCTTATTTTAATTTCTTATTTTGTCTTTTATTTTTCTTTTCTTCATTATGTAAAGCACTTTGAGCTACTTTTTGTATGAAAATGTTCTATATAAATAAATGTTGTTGTTGTTATTATGTCTAGGAAGTGGCTAAGCAACAAAAAGTAAGAACTGGCCTTCTGTGGGATGGGTTTTGAGTGCGATAAAATTAATAAGTGTATACCAGACAAGCATTTTTCAAACTGTTTACCAGGGGATCTACAGTATTTTGGCAAAATGATTTACATTTGACTTCCAATAGGGTGCCATGGAGAAATAAAAGTAATAATCACAAACTGAAAATGCCAGTATACAATTCAGCATGGCATAAAAGTGTATAAAGAATGTTTGTCTTTAATGCTCCTTTGAAAAGTACATCCAGATATTATACTGCTTTGGACAGCCAATCCTGGCTTGAATAGGACTAATAAGGCCACACCTTGGTCCGAGGACAGGGTGAGCCCAAAACTGCTAGCTGGGTTTATCAGCAAAGACCTTGGGTAATTAATATAAATCCATTTGTCAACCTTTTTAGAAACTGGGAACTACCATCCCAGTCTGCCAGTACCGAGGCACTGTCCCTACCTTCCACCTTGAAGAGGTGTATTAACCCAAACAAGCCCAAAATATGAAGTTTTTTTAGCATTCCCAATTAGATCTTATCTACTCCTGTGGCCCTGTCAGTACAAAAGTTTTTATTCAATGCAGCCAGCTTAGAGGCACTAACCCAAAGCCCAACCAATGCATCTGATATCCCCAGTTAATAATATGAATGTTCAGCTCATACTCAGACGGTCAGAAAAGCCTGGGTATCGTCCTACCTGACCTTCATTAGTTTTTGAATGGTTTGCCAGAACCTCTGTAAGGCCTTCCAAAAATGATCCTGCTTGGCCTTGCCAACTTCACTCAAATACACAGGCTTCAATTTGGTCAATGCTATAGCTGACACCTTTTAGGTCTATCAATACCTCAGATTTAGAGAAGCTCCCAATACCATTTCAAAGAAGGAGTCTTTATTTACCTTGACAGTTTCCCTTACCACTGATGCCAATCAATTAGTACTTGGTGTCCAGCCTTATCAGGCACTAAAAAACCTTCTGGCCACAACTACTTGCAGCTGCCACAGCTGCTGAGATCATGAATATGATCTATTTGGATTCTTTCCCAAGATGCAGGAAAAGCTCTTCCAATGGCAGACGCGGGATTCATTCTGAACAGAAGTATCCATTAGTTGTTGCCAACTTCCTGTCACTATTTAAAAAAATAAATCAAATCAAATTTACTATATGACATCACCCACAGAATTTAGCTATAGAAATAGAAAATCAAATTTCAAAAACATATACAGTAATATAAATGACAAAAGAAACAATGTTCATTTTACTTAGCAATGAGCAGTAAGATATTAACCCAAAATGATGACAGTTTTAACCCAAAATTATGATAGTTTTAAAGGTCTGTGATGTAACTGCTTGACCTTTTGTGTCATTGCCCATACTATTCAGGTGACACAGGGCTCACAGCTCTACAGTTACAGATGTGAATCCTAGCATATGCACAGACTGTAGGATGTTGCAGATTCTCCTCTGATCTGTAAAGTTTTTCTTATTGGTACTGGTTTTCCTGCCAGATCCCAAAGATTTAAAAATTAGGTTAACTGGAGTGTGAATGTGCCCTGTGATAAAATTTAACACCAGGGTTGTTTGTTACCATGATCTTAAGTGAACAGAAAACAGATGAATGAATCTATGCTATTGGTCTATATAGATGATAACAATGCACTTTTGTACTGAATATACAATAAAATACAATAAATGCATAGAGCAAACTGTGTTAAAATTTGGTAATTTACTTCAGCATGCAATGTTATGGAAAATAATTAACAAACATTCCTCTTGTACATTCAAAAGTGCTTCCACAGCTACATGTGCACAAGTAGTATATAAATAAAATAGTTTTAGATGCTTCATAAGCTGAGTTTCTTCCACTAAGGCAGGTATGAAGACACCACCACCACAAATAAAAGCAAAATAATTAATCCATAAAAGATTCTATTAACATTTGATATTTAGAACTCTAAGATCAGTCAGTCAGTCGTTCTCCAACCCGCTATATCCTAACACAAGGTCACGGGGGTCTGCTGGAGCCAATCCCAGCCAACACAGGGAACAAGGCAGGAACAAACCCTGGGCAGGGCACACACACACCCCAAGCACACACTAGGGACAATTTAGGAACGCCAATGCAACTAACCTGCATATCTTTGGACTGTGGGAGGAAACCCACGCAGACACAGGGAGAACATGTAAACCCCATGCAGGGAGGACCCAGGAAGAGAACCCAGGTCTCCTTACTGCGAGGCAGCAGCGCTACCACTGCGCCACCATGCCGCCCATGAACTCTAAGATAAATAAGCAAAATGTTGTACACTAGGAAAATCTAAAGATGGTTTCAAAAATATGTAATATTTTACTTATTGTATAATTAGATCAAGAGATAAAACCAGTCCCTCCACCTATTCTATTTCTCTTCTCGGTACTCAAATGTCATCTCTGATGGTAAAGTCATCTCTGATGGAGGAGCACTGGAATCTGGGTAGAAGCTCCTTTCATCAGATTGGCTGGCCCAGCACTGACTCCGTTATTGAAAGTCCAGTAGTGGGGAGGCAGCTTGATGACCGAGGTCTCCAGGACTCTGAACAAATCTGAATCATATTATATGACATCATCTAACCTAGCCACAGTGGATGCACAAACCAGTATGTTTCTTCGTGCCGGTTCCAAGCCCAGGTTTATGTCAGGAAGGGCAACCGTTGTAAAATTTTGCCAGATCAATATGTGAACAACAATACAGATTTCCATACCAGAATGGTCGAGGCCTGGGTTAACAATGGCCAAAACCAGTACAGTGAGCCAACAGGTTGCTGTCAGAAATTGGGTTACTGCTGGTCAAAGAAGGAGAAGATGGGACTTGGAGGAAGGTAAAGAGAGTAGAACTGAGGGTAGGAACTTTGAATGTTGGCAGTATGACTGGTAAAGGGAGAGAGTTAGCTGATGTGATGGAGAGAAGGAAGGTTGATATATTGTGCGTGCAAGAGACTAAATGGAAGGGGAGTAAGGCCTGGTGGATCGGAGGTGGATTCAAATTGTTCTATAATGGTGTGGATGGGAGAAGAAATGGGGTGGGGTTATTCTGAAGGAACAGTATGTCAAGAGGTGAAAAGAGTGTCAGACAGAGTGATTGAAGTGAACAGAGGGGATGAGGAGGTGATGGGTAGCAATGGTGTCATGGCAAGGAATGAAGAAGGTCAGATGATAGTTGATTTTGCAAAAAGGGTGGACATGGCTGTGGTGAATACGTATTTTAAGAAGAGGGAGGAACATAGGGTGACGTGCAAGAGTGGAGGAAGATGCATACAGGTAGATTACATCCTATGCAGAAGAGTCAATCTGAAGGAGACTGAAAACTGCAAAGTGGTGGCAGGGGAAAGTGTAGTTAAGCAGCATAGGATGGTGGTCTGTAGGAAGACGTTGGAGATCAAGAAGAGAAGACGAGTGAGGGCAGAGCCAAGGATCAAAATGGTGGAAGTTGAAAAAGTAAGACTACAAGATTGAGTTCAGGGAGGAGGTAAGACAGGCACTGGGTGGCAGTGAAGAGTTGCCAGATAGTTGGGCAACTTCAGCAGAAGTAGTAAGGGTGATAGCAAGAAAGCTGTCTGGCATGACATCTGGAAAGAGGAAGGAGGAAAAGGAAACCTGGTGGTGGAATGGAGAATTACAGGAGAGTATACAGAGGAAGAGGATGGCAAAAAAAAAGTGGGATAGTCAGAGAGATGCAGAAAGTAGACAAGAGTACAAGAAGATAAGGCGTAAGGTGAAGAGAGAAGTGGCAAAGTCTAAAGAAAACGTGTATGATGAGTTGCATTAGAAGCTGGACACTAAGGTGGGAGAAAAGGACCTGGACCAATTGGCTACACAGAGAGACCAAGTTGAGAAAGCTGTGCAGAAGGTTAGGGTGATAAAGGATAATGATGAAAACGTACTCACAAGTGAGGAGAGTGCGTATAGCAAATGGAAAGAGTACTTTGAGAGGCTAATGAATGAAAAGAATGAGAGAGAGAAGGTTGGATGATGTGGCGATAGTGAATCAGGAAGTGCAACAGATTAGCAAGGAGGCAGTAAGGACAGTTATGAAGAGGAAGAAGAATGGAAAGGCCGTTGGTCCAAATGACATACATGTGGAAGCATGGAGGTGTTTAGAAAAGATGGCAGTGGAGTTTTCAACCAGATTGTTTAATGCAATTTTGGAAGGTGAGAGGATGCCTGAGGAGTGAAGAAGAAGTGTACTGGTACCGATTTTTAAGAAAAAGGGGGGTGTACAGAGCTGTAGTAACTACAGGTGGATAAAACTGATGAGTCACAGCATGAAGTTATGCAAAAGAGTAGTGGAAGTTTGGTAAAAAAGGGAGGTGATGATTAGTGAGCAGCAGTATGGTTTCATGCCAGGAAAGAGCACCACTGATGCAATGTTTGCTCTGAGGAAGTTGAAGGTCTACAGGACAGTAGTGAGACCAGCTATGTTATACGGGTTGGAGATGGTGACATTGACCAAAACAACAGAAGACAGAGCTGGAGGTGGCAGAGTTAAAAATATTAAGGGTGTGACGAGGATGGACGGGATTAGAAATGAGTGCATTAGAGGGTCAGCTCAAGTTGGATGGTTTACAGACAAAGACAGATAGGTGATATTGCATTGGTTTGGACATGTGCTGAGGAGAGATGCTGGGTATATTAGGAAAAGGATGCTAAGGATACAGCTGCCAGGCAAGAGGAAAAAAGGAAGGCCTGAGAGAAGGTTTATGGATGTGGTGAGAGAGGACATGCAGGTGATGGGTGTAACAGATCAAGATGCAGAGGACAGGAAGATATGGAAAAAGATGATCCTCTTTGTCAACCCCTAACGGAAGCAGCCGAAAGAAGACGAAGATTATGTGATATCATCTATTCTTGCATTCTGCTCTGTGCTTGTAATATTACTATTGTTCTATTGTACTGTACTGAGAATTACTTGTGTTATGTTCTGTACAGTGATCCCTCGCTATATCGCGCTTCGCCTTTCGCGGCTTCATTCTATCGCGGATTTTATATGTAAGCATATTTAAATATATATCGCGGATTTTTTGCTGGTTCGCGGATTTCTGAGGACAATGGGTCTTTTAATTTCTGGTACATGCTTCCTCAGTTGGTTTGCCCAGTTGATTTCATACAAGGGATGCTATTGGCAGATGGCTGAGAAGCTACCCAACTTACTTTTCTCTTTCTCTCTCTTGCGCTGACTTTCTCTGATCCTGACATAGGGGGTGTGAGCAGGGGGGCTGTTCGCACACCTAGATGATACGGATGCTCGTCTAAAAATGCTGAAAGATTATCTTCACGTTGCTACCTTCTGTGCAGCTGCTTCGTGAAGCGACATGCTGCACGGTGCTTCGCATACTTAAAAGCTCGAAGGGTACATATTGATTTTTGCATGTTTGTTTTTCTCTGTCTCTCTCTATCTCTCTCTCTCTCTCTCTCTCTCTGCTCCTGACAGAGGGGGTGTAAGCTGCCGCCTTCAACAGCTTTGTGCCGCGGTGCTTCGCATACTTAAAAGCCAAACAGCCCTATTGATTTGTTTGCTTTCCTCTGTCTTTATGACAGTCTCTGCTCCTGACGGGCACTCCTTTGAAGAGGAAGATATGTTTGCATTCTTTTAATTGTGAGACAGAACTGTCATCTCTGTCTTGTCATGGAGAACAGTTTAAACTTTTGAAAAAGAGACAAATGTTTGTTTGCAGTGTTTGAATAACGTTCCTGTCTCTCTACAACCTCCTGTGTTTCTGCGCAAATCTGTGACCCAAGCATGACAATATAAAAATAACCATATAAGCATATGGTTTCTGCTTCGCGGATTTTCTTATTTCGCGGGTGGCTCTGGAACGAAACCCCCGCGATGGAGGAGGGATTACTGTATATTGTATTGTATTTACCCCATTTTTTGACACCCAGTGCATGACCCAACCTACCTGGAAAGGGGTCTCTCTCTGAATTACCTTTTCCGAGATTTCTTCCATTTTTTTCCCTACTAGGGTTTTTTTTGGGAGTTTTTTCTTGTTTTCATAGAGAGTCAAGGCAGGGGAGCTGTCAAAAGACAGGGCCTGTTACAGCCCATTGAGGCACTCCTTGTGTGACTTTGGTCTATACAAAAATAAATTGTATTGTATTGTAAAATTTTACTTATTGAACCGTTTTTCATCTGTTATCATCTATATTAGTAGTTTGCATTTATGTAGTGTATGTTATGTCATTTGCTTTAGAGACACATTCATTCTAAAACAGGAGTCAGTCCCCTCAATATTGATGCCTGCCATTCACCTTGAACAGAAGCTAATAAGGTAGGTAGAAACACTACACAACTAGACAATCGGTTCACAGATCAACCACAGTAAAACGCACATTAATGCATATTGTCCAAACCCTGTTGGTTAAGGGAAACACTGATAACATTTTCCCTTCTTTAAAGGTGTTCTCTGATTACTATGGTAAATGGCATTTGCATCACATGGAAAACTTTCTCTTGACATTCACATTTATTTATTCCTGTTCAGAAAGTCTAGTACAACACAGCATCTTGCCTTTTGTTAATAAAAAATTAAACAGGTTAAGTGAAATAGAATGAAGCCTATAAATCGATTTTATTATTGTAATGTGTTTAATAAGAAAAAACTATTATGTGAATATTGCATGAACCCAGTGCTCAAGCATTCTACTGAGTTTTGTAGATTTCAATATGTATCTCAGTGTATAGTCATTTAAATAATTTGTTTCTTTTAACATATTTTTTAACTAACAGAATAGAATATATACAGTAAAATTTGATCCACATTTCTGTGTATGCAGTGAAATGTTTTGTGTGTGATAATGCACTTGTATTTTCATGTGTTTTTGCACATTGATGCAAATGTTTAACATGCATGATGTAGATTGATTTATGTGTTACTCAGCCTGCACCTACCTGTTATTTGTGTTCTCTAAGAGAGAAAAGGAAAAATAAATAAATAAATACAGTTATTTTGTTACATGTGTAGACATTTTGTTGAACTGAGTGAGGTGTGTATTGGTACTGATGTTCTGTTATGACAATATCTGCTTTAGTTTTCATGCTTTAATTTTGGTTCTGATATATGACTACACTCGCATCTGTGCAGCTGTACGGTCACATATATCCCTACACTCTGAAGGTCTGGGACTAACATCACTGACACAAAATTATCCTACATATAAAATGTTACTTTGCAGGGAACAGCATATAAATTTAATTAATTGTTGGTTTAGGAAAGCCCACCGTATTGCTTGCCCATTCCAGAGGAGGTCTCAGGGGAGAGAGCTTTCAGCAGACAGCACAGACAAACAGCATTGAACTTGCCTCTTCGGCATCTACGAAACATTAAAAGGTGGTTGCTAGGAAATGGCAAGTTGAGGCTTCTATGCTGTGTGGTTTACAGCTGAGAAAATGCACTAAATGCACAATGTATGCCTTTGCATGTATTTATATTAATATTAATTTCTTGGGCTCCTTACAAACAGAAAATATGCAGCATGTCACTTTTTTGTGTAATAAACGTTTTATTTACAGTAGTGAAAAGTACAGTCTTACCAGTGAACAATATTACATTAACACATCTTTGGTTAAATATATAAAAAAAGGAAGATTTAAGAAGCAATATACTATAAGAAAAGAGAAGAAAAGTGCAGGGAAAATCAAAAACAAAGAATTTCCCCACCAGTGTCCACCCCAATCCCAAACTGTGTGAGTGAAACAAGAAAGCAGTCTAGTTGATGCCATAAGAACATTAAATTCATAATGAGATACCACTATTTATTATGAAAGATTAATTTATTTTTATTGGAGAAAGTTCAAGCATGTTTGTAACAAAGATTTTCAAATATTCATGATGTGACGTGCGAGTCCCTGTCTTGTACCCCAAAACACAAAGCCGAGTCTCAGTACTTTAGCAAAACCAGCTGTATTCTGCTTGAAACAGGAACAGCATGGCTATTTATTGTAGCGGGATATACCACTCTCCTATACACAGACACAGCAATCAGGCAGGGTCGTGGCCAAGTAATCCTGCTATCTGCATTTATAATGTTCTTTGCATCACCCATCGATGGCAGGCACTTATAGCGTGACTACGGTCGGTTCATATTTGCTTTTGCAGAAAGCCGCTGCAGCGCAGGGAGCCTGTGGTTGCCCCGGCAATGGAGAAGCTGTCTTCCACAGACCCACCAATTGCGCTTCAGGACGCTCTTCGGTGTGTTATTCCGTTTGGGTGAGTCCCAAAAGAGTTTAGAAACCTTACAAGAGATAAAGAAAATGCCTTTCACCAGCCAGAAGCACAGGCAAGATTTGGCAGCTATAGTGCCAAAAGAAAAGATTTTCTTTTGGAAAAGGGAGAAAGAGAGAGAGAAGAAAGGTTTAGTAAGAAATACATTTGAGGAGAGATCATTGCCAGAACTGAAGAACAGAAAGGAGACCAGTATTGCGAGACAGAATGAAAGCTCCAGAACATGTGGAAAAAATTGCAAAGGTTTTGAAGGGCCAAACTTAACAAATACAATAAGCCATAGCATAGTGAGTAATGTACAGACAATAAACAATTTGAAATTGAGTGAGTTTATAATGTGGATTTTTAGATGTGAATGCTATATTTTTAAAAATAGCATTCCAAAACAGGGTAGTATTAGGAGGATGGTCTCATTGCTACATTTTATTCAAAGGAGGCTTTACACTGCTCAACAAAAAGACAGATACTGACTTTTTGAAATGAAAGAGAGTCAGAAAAAACTATCAGAGTGAGAGGGAGGTATGGAAAATAAAGTCATTCCACATGCCTTGAGAACAAAACCATGTAGAAGGTAAAATAAAAGAAAATAAAAAGAACCTGGAGAGAGGTGAAGAGAAAAACTGGATTATAAAGACTGTAATGTCAGATGCCCCGTGCTATCAAAAAATTCCTCAGTGTTACTGTTCCTTTATCAGCTGGAGCAGAAAAAGAAAATGGGTGTTCTACAATTAAGAAACCTTTGCTGTGAAAAACTGGTTACAGGAAGGTAAAAGGAAGAGTAGGTAAGTGTATGGGAGCGACAAGTTACAATTCAATAAGGATCCAGGAAGGGGAACTGCACTGGTGGATGTAGAGTGTAAGCACAATGACAGAACTCCAAATCTTACAAAGGTAAACCTCAAACTAAGTTCATCATGCTTTTAAAAAGGAATATTTGATAAGGGAGCTAAGGCTAATTTGCAAAAGGCAAGTGAAGAAAGTTTTAACATTTGCCTAATTTTTGCCAGTGGAAGGAAGAAGGATCATGAAACTGATGAAATTTAAATGGGGTGCAATATTCACTTAAAAGGATATGTTTGGCATTTTTCAAGTCTGATTTTTCTTCATAATTATGGTATATTTTAATTTGCAACATAAAATTGTGTTCTAAAATAAAGCTTTTTTTAAAAAAAAAAACCTTGTCTGTTCTTGTATCTTACAATGGGGCTGGAGGATACACAAGTCCGTAGGTGAATGAAAAAGTCTTAAAATGTACCAAGTACATCCACTTTGAATCAGTAGTGGCTTCAATTTAGGCAAACATGCTTCCCACATTTATGATAATGAAAGGAAACTAGAAAAAATGACTTTATTACAGATTCTTGGAAGTATTTTTCTTGAGGTATGAATACATTTCTTGTTCACTTGTCTGCTTCACTAGGCGGCACGGTGGCGCAGTGGGTAGCGCTGCTGCCTCGCAGTTGGGAGACCTGGGGACCTGGGTTCGCTTCCCGGGTCCTCCCTGCGTGGAGTTTGCGCACCGGTTTCCTCCCCCTTTTTTTCGGCACGGTGGCGCAGTGGGTAGTGCTGCTGCCTCGCAGTTGGGAGATCTGGGGACCTGGGTTCGCTTCCCGGGTCCTCCCTGCGTGGAGTTTGCATGTTCTCCCCGTGTCTGCGTGGGTTTCCTCCGGGCGCTCCGGTTTCCTCCCACAGTCCAAAAGACATGCTGGTTAGGTGGATTGGCGATTCTAAATTGGCCCTAGTGTGTGCTTGGTGTGTGGGTGTGTTTGTGTGTTTCCTGCGGTGGGTTGGCACCCTGCCCGGGATTGGTTCCTGCCTTGTGCCCTGTGTTGGCTGGGATTGGCTCCAGCAGACCCCCGTGACCCTATGTTCGGATTCAGCGGGTTGGAAAATGGATGGATGGATGGATTGTCTGCTCACAGTCAACCCACCAGCCCTTTGAAAAGCTATATTATGCTTAGTATCCAATTTTTGTTTCTGTGATTCTTTTTCTACAGTGATTATGTTCTGCCATGTTTGTAACAATAGATAGATGTGTGGTTAAATCATATTATTATTTTTTCCTAAACAATGCTTACTTTTTGCCCAATATATTCTGTGTTGCTATTTTAGAATGCCTACAAAGTTAGATTCATGCAAAATGGCAGCATAGTGAAAAGAGCACATATGAATGTCATTATACTTTGTACACATAACAATACATTTGAACTGAACTAATTAAACTGGACTGTATTTTTAATAAAACCTTTAGATTTTTCAAAGAACCATACCACACTTAGAAAAAGTAAGAGTGAGCAATATACCAGCAGAATTGTGACTTTTTTTAATGTAACATGAGTCACTCTTGCTGAGGATTTGGCAATAAAAGAACTGAGGACTGCATGTTTAAATGTGTAAACTCCCTGAAACTCACTGTTACCAATTAATATGTAAATACACTGGCAGAACATGCATAACTCATGCAGACCTGTGTGTTGTGAGTAAGTTATCACTGTACAGTATGCTATCAATGTGCCTACATTAAAACATCAATGATCAACTTAGTAAACTTCAATCTTATTAAATTTAGGTGAAGTAATGTTGCTGAATTGACCATAGCCTGTATCATCCTAGCCTAGCTCCTCTCTTGCACCTTACCTGCAATCCTGCCTTCAAAGATGGAAGGAAGAAGTAAAGCAAGTAAAGTGCACAGCCAGACTCCTTTTAAAAAAGCTATACATCACAACAATGTTTTGCTTTTTGCCTTCTTAAAAAAACCATGGAGACGCTATGTTGCAATTAAGTATTTAATCTCTAGACGCGGATCAGTACTCAATAACATTTTTGGCTTGGAAAATGGAGGTATTCGGTTAAGTTTCAAGACTTTTTCTATGTGCCCTTCAGCCCCATTGTAAACTGCAAGAAAAGACAAGGGATTTTTAAAATGTATTTAAAAAAAAAGTTTGTGTAATAAATTAATATACACCATGATTGTGAAAAAAATAACTTCAACTTGAAAAATATCAAACTTATTCTTTAAAAATAGCTGAAGGAGAACAAAAAAGACAGTAATACTTGGGACAAGTTGGGATAATAAAGATTTCTACTTTTAATGACATGATTTTAGTTTGATTTTATTAATTAAGGGAATCAAACAACTTTGACAAAGGTGATTCAAGAGGAGAATGAATGACTTGAACTAAATTATTTTGTAACCTGGGATGGCTTCAAAGGTCTTAAGCGAAGAATGTGTATTGTCAGTGTATAGTGAGATTATTTAAGGAATACCATGAAAGTAAATTGGGTACAGTGGAACCCCGGTTCACGACCATAATTCGTTCCAAAACTCTGGTCGTAAACCGATTTGGTCGTGAACCAAAGCAATTTCCCCCATAGGACTGTATGTAAATACAATTAATTCATTCCAGACCATACAAACTGTATGTAAATATATATATTTTTTTAAGTTTTTAGCACAAATATAGTTAATCAAACCATAGAATGCACAGCGTAATAGTAAACTAAATGTAAAAACATTAAATAAGACTGAGAAAACCTTGAACAACAGAGAAAACTAATATTGCAAGAGTTCGCGCTATACTGTAGCCTTATGACCCAATCGCTGTAAACACTCTTTTTAAATGAGTTTTAAGCACAGGGGAAAAAAAGGAACATTTGAACAAATCCGAACTTTATTTAAAAGCCAACCATAAGCAACCAAGAAAGTAACATTGCAGGAATTCACGCTAATAGCCTTACAACCCAATCGCTGTGTAAACTTTTTTTTAATGAGTTTTAAGCATAGGGGAAAAAAAGAAACATTTGAACAAATCCGAACTTTATTTAAAAGCCAACCATAAGCAACCAAGAAAGTAACATTGCAGGAGTTCATGCTAATAGCCTTACAACCCGATCGCTGTGTAAACTTTTTTTTGAGTTTTAAGCACAGGGACAAAAATGAATATTTGAAAAAAGAGAAAAGTAACATTGCAACAATTCATGATACAAACCGAAAAATGAACAATTGAAAAATCCGTAATACAAAAACTAACCATAAACCACCAAGAAAACTAACCTTGCATGAGTCGAGTTCTGGCATGAAGTGAGGAGGAACTGGGAGGAGAACAATCCGGTCTCGTCGCAGTTGAAGACTTGTTGCGGGATGTAGCCTTTGTCCTCCACTAATTTTGTGAAATTTTTCACAAATTCTTTCGCAGCTTCAGCGTCGGAACTAGCAGCCTCTCCATGCCTTACCACACTATGAATGCCACTTCTCTTGCAAAACTTTTCAAACCATCCTCTACTGGCTTTAAATTCCTCACTTTCGCCACTCGTAGAAGGATAGTTTTGCAGCAAATCGCCATGAATCTTCCTGGCTTTCTCGCCTCGCTTACGCTATCCCCTGCAAGTTGCTTCTCGTTCAGCCACACTAGCAACAGTTTTTCCACCTCTTCCAGCACTTGAGGCCTCTGCCTGGTTAACGCTGTAACTCCTTTTGCAACATCAGCTGCTTTAATAGATTCTTTCTGCTTTAGAATAGTCGAAATCGTAGATTTTGACGTCTTGTACTCAGCGGCAAGATCAGTAACACGAACGCCACGCTCATACTTTTCAATCATTTTTTTCTTTACTTCAATTTCAATTTTCTGCAAAACTTTCTTCTCACCACTCTTCACTTGCTTAGAAGCCATGGTTAACTGCAAAAGCACACGAAATACTGTAGAGCACAAAGAGTTCACAGGTAAAGCACGCATGTCTGACTGAGAACAATGAACAGGGAGAGGTTGAACACATGCTTAAATACAGTAATCGGCGCTTACGAACCAGAAGGGAAATAGAGCACAAAGAGTTCACAGCGAAAGCCGCACGCACATCTGACTAAGAACAATGCAACACGTGTGGAAATCATTGGCACGCACAAACCGAAAGGGAAACTGGCTTGTTCGTATACTGAGTGTGTGGTCGTGAACAGAGGCAAAAGTTTGGCAAACTTTTTGGTCATAAACCGATTTGTACGTGTACCGAGACGTTCATGAACCGAGGTCCCACTGTATATTAATTTAAATTGGAGGAGAGGTATAGGGGGAGGCTTGAGAGAGAGAGAGATTAAATAAAAGAAAAATGCAAGAATGGCCAGCACTGTCTAGTCCTTGGTATAGTATAAAGGAGTGGGATATAACAGACTTTGTGATAACAGAAGCAGATGGAAATGAGTTTAGAGTTTTAATCTTATTAGAAAATTCATATTCAAATCTCATCCTGTCAAGGAATATACCACAAAAATGTCCAGTTCATCCAATCAAAAGCTTTTTTAGAGTTCTAGTGAGAGCAAACCAGTCAGAAAAAGAATGGTTTTGAGCAGAATCAACATTATAAAGAAGACAGCAAATATTGCCAGTGTTGCATTTTTAAATTAATTGAACTCCTTGTAAAGGACACATGATACTTCAGCAGTGCTTGAATCGCAGCGTTTGCGTGACTTTTATTTTGATAAATTATTGGGTGTCCTGGTTTGCATAATTAATTGCGCAGTTTGCCGGGAATAGGAAAAGAAAATGGCGACATATGGAGTTAACAAACAAGCACCTCGCTGAAAAGTGAACAAGGTATTAATTTCTCTGTTATATGTAAAACAAAGGTTACGAATGTTTATGTTATTTACATGCTTTTTATTTGTATTTTGCCTTTTATAGCTCTTACGGTGTGTTTATGAAACAAGGTTACGGAAACGATAATAAATATTCATAAACCATCAGTCTGAGAGTTGACCATCATTCAGCTGGGGTCGCTACACTCCTTTGTCATGATGCAGGGACCATCAAAAATAATTGATTTTATTGGTGACCTGAGGATTCCCTGCATTATGTGGATGTTGAAATAACAAAGGGAACTACAGAAGTGTGAATGTAGCCTAAAGTCAAGTTTAGCCAATGATGCAATCAACACAGTAATATAGCCATTGCATTACAGAAGAATTCCTTCCAACTTAACACTTAACTCCATTTCCTGTCTGATTCAAAATACTATATGACAAAAAGTGTTTGATGTTAAACATGTAAGTGGAAACATTAAGACATGGCAATTAATTAATCTATGCCAAATTCTATAACCCTCAAATTACTCTTTGCAAAGAGAATTTTTTTTCTTTAAGTTATGGGGACTGGTTAAGATTCTTCCAATTATACAACACACGCCTTTGTGCAAACAATTCCATGTAACAGATTGGACTTTTCATTGCACAATGTTATCACATTTGGTATTATTCCATGGGATACCATGTAGTACTTCTCTGTATTGCTCTGCCTTTCTGATTTTAGATTTAGTACCTCTAGTACGTTCCTATCTAGAATAATTTATTTTTTTTGTTGTAGTATTAGTGTGATTATTAATTGTTAAGTTCTGATGTTCTTTTGCCATTAAATTTATTGTGTTCAATATTCTCTGTTTGTTTTATTTTGAATTTACTTCTTAATATATAAAGGCCTGTTCCTTTACTAGTTTTCTTTTGAGTTTTTTCTATTTGTCATTTATTTCCTTTTTGTAAATGTAATTATCAATAAATGTACTGCAATTATCAAATTAAATTCTTTATTAATTAATTAAATTTAATTATTAAATTCCTTTTATTTAAAATACGGGTTTCTTGTTTAATTTAGATATTTGACAAATGCACAAAAAGAAGTAGTTTTAGAAAGGTTTTATTTAAGGATCAGGAGTTGGGGAGAGCCAGAAAACAGGCCAGAGGTGATGCCATTAAGTAAGAAATTTGTTTAAAACAGAGCCCAAGAAGCAAAGCAAAAATCAGGGTAAGAAAGGACATTGGTGGGTCAAAAGCCAGAATTATACGTAAACTAGACCAAAACAAGGGAAAAACGTCAAGGTCAAAGATGAAAGGTGTTTGTAACCAGGAAATCAAAAATGCATATGAATCATGTTTAATGGTTACTATAGAAAAGTGCTATATAAAATAACTATTATTGTTAATATGGCAACAAAAATATCATTCAGCCATAACACCACTCTGAAGTTAAAAATGTCTTGTTTTGTCAAGTAAGGTATTGTTTACTTAACAAGATTTGGAGAACAAACAAGCATAAAAATGAAATGATGGGTAGATGGAGGTTTATTCCACTGGGCATATTACAGGATATTGCTACTGAGAAGAACAGTCATTGCCTCTACAGTGATGCATCTGTTATAGGCAGGCATGCATACCAGTAAACTGAATACAACCAGCCTAGACGTTGTTAGACTTAGGAAAAGGCTATACTAACTGCAATATCTAAAATGTAAAGATACAGGGGAAACTTGAATCTATGCTAAAAATATATATATATATTTAATTGACTAAGGTCATTTGCTCAAAAGCTATGTATTTTTGTTTCATTTTGATTGTGGAATCCTAATGTTAAAATCAATGTTGCTGTGATAATCTCCTAAAGCATTTGGTAAAATACAGACAGTAAATATGTAAGTATTTTCTTAAATAAAATTAAAATGTGTAGAGAAATTTAGATTATTTCATAAATCCAAGAACAATGTGAACTGAACATGGTACTAATCAAATTTAGCTAAGCTGATATACACTGGGCTAATAAAAATGAACAAAACATCAAAAATATCAATCTTATTATTTCTTTTAACTGTATTGTACATATGTTGATGCTGACAGCTGCTTTTCTTGCAACTAGTGACTCACTTTACTTTTTATCCCTTTGTTCTCATAAAACTGTAAATCAACATGAAATATGATTTCACAGCTCAATAGTCTGAGGGCTTCTCTTGTTCAGGAATTAATGTCAAGTACATAAGCCATTGTGTTAGCAATTTACTACCTTTTCAAACTGAATTTGTGTTTATTTACAGAAATTGGCTGCATAAACTGGAGAATAAAATAAAAATGCAATGAAGCAGCAGCATCATTATGTTCATTATGTTCACAATGTGAAAATTTGAGGAGAGGCTGTTATTCTGAGACTGGTACTTCATATCCTTTTATACACAATATACTCTCAAAGAAAAGTGAATAGTATATAAAATTAAATTACAATGCATCAGTAATAAAACTGAAAAATAATAACCTTCGCTTTCATTGTTGCTAAGTTTATTTCCTCTGTTTGGAAAGAAATCCAAGCTTTGAAACATTAAAGAAAATAAACTGAGGCAAAGGGGAATTCACTTGTATATTACATAATAGATCTGAAGATAATTAATCCGTACAAGCAAACAAATGTTAAAAAAAGTGAGGCTTTATAAGTTTCATAAAAAATACTTCCATAAAACAACTATATATATATAAATACAGTATGTGATATTGTACATTTTTGGTCATTATAGAAATTGTGGGAAAGAACGGTTATTAAATGAAAATACAGAGTCACTCTAAAACCTCATGAATCTAACAATGATACAGAATGAGCGTTAAAAATAGATTCGACTTTATATAAAATGTGCAATATTTTCATTTTCAGCTTTGAGTGAACATGATTGGGATTTGGAGAAACCCTAGTACTTGCCTTTCAGTTGTGCAAATGTAAATAAAAATGCCAGGTTAAACTGTACTAGTTAAATAATCAAAGATGCTGCTCTCTTCCATATTTTTCTCACAAAACTATTGATCGCAAGGCAAACAACTTGCCTGTGCTACAAACAAAGTTAAGCGAAAGCAGGATCAGTATTAGTTTATGTTTAGATTTGCCCAAAAGCAAGACACTAACAGTACATTGCTAATTACAATATTTCAGAAATAAACACATACTGTATCAGTGCAGCAACAGGGCCCTCTTTCAATAGGGCCTAGACTCATAAGGAACTAAGGTGCTTAACTGTGAAAATTTTTTTTTTGTTTTTTTTTTTTTAAATCGAACATCAGCCATCCATTTTCCTAGAGCACTAATTCCGAGCAGATTCGCAGGGAAGCTGGAGACCATCCCAGCAACCATTGGCTGCAATGCATGAATAAGCCTTGGACAGGGTGCCAAGACTGTCGCTTGAAGAACGTGAACACACACACACACATACTAGGGCCAATTTATTAACTGTAATTCACATAACTTAAAATATCTTTGGACTGTGGAAGGAAACCCATGTGGACACGGAGAGGACATACAAACTCAAGGGTGTGAACTCCAAACCCCTTCTTGTGCTACCACCGAGTTATTATGATGCTAAATCCAACATATTTCAAGAAAAACCTGCTGCAGCTCTGAAAGCTGAAAAATGCCTTTACTGGTTCATTGCAAGTAACAAAAACTTGGCTTACAACAGGGATAATTCTACAGCATTTAAAGTGAAATGTTAATACCAGACTTTAGTCTTTTATTTCAATTTTGACATAATAACCCTAGTACTACAGACATAAAACTTTAAAACGTAGAGGCCTTCCCTGTTTAGTGATGCAAATCTGTTCCTTATAACCCCCTTTGTAAGAAGACTTTTCATGAAGTGAACACATAATATAAATTAATTTAAATATTCCCTGGTCACAAAAAAAGTTCTAATTTTTTCTCAAATAATAACATTAATTATCAAAATAAACTCTAGTAGACAGGATTCCCTTCATTAAATCTGTTTATTGAGGCATATACCTATACAAAGGAATGGCCTTTCACGTTTGCTTGGGCTTTTCCAATTCAGTCATGATACTTTTTTGGAGCCATGATGATCATGATGATGTGGGAAGACTCATCAATAACATGTGCTACTAGTTGACTGCATTAAGCTTCGATTATACATTCCCAAAATCCTGCACTGCTCCATTCCGCAGGCTGTAGTTAGTTGGACATGCAATGACTGCAGAGATGACTGGGAGTTAGCATTAGACCCATATGTTTGAAAATTGTTCCAGACTCTGTCTTTACAACTGTGAAAATTTAACTTCACTGTGGTTCATAAGAGAACAAAGGTTATAACAGTCTTTGCATACTCTCATTTTTGTCGAGTTGTTGTTCATAATATTTAGTTCATAATTAACACTAGAATCTCTGAAGCCTACGAAAAAAGTTGTAATAACGGGCCACCTTAAATTCCTTCGCTCCTCTCCATCAGCGTCTTTGTTTTGTAAATGTGTCAGTCAGCACAAGCAGCCTGCTAACCCATCACCCCCACTGACACAGCTGAAGTTCTCCCAGTTCAAGTCTTATCTGAGTGTGAGGTGCCTTGAACTGTATAGGGTAAATAGTATCTTGTTACTTGGAATACATACATTTCATGTGTATTCTGTGTCTACAACAATCTAGGTAAATGTAGGATGATAGGAAATGCGAGGCAAGAAATGTTGAACACATAACTAAAACAGATTTTTTTTTTCACCGTGCCAAATTACACAACTGAAAACTGCTGGGCATGTCTACTTTATGCCTGATATACACTGTGCGATTTCGCCACAATTTGAAGCCCAAAATATCAGCTTCATCGGTCATCATTTCACATGCATTTATGAGAGGGGTTGCAATGCCCGATTGCATCATATGTTTGGGCTGTCATACAATCGGAATAATTTCTGTTTTGTCAAAAATTTCACTCAGCTATCCTGTAGTGTAAGCAGTCTCACATGCCAATTTTTTGATGTTGCTATAAAATAACATTGTGCATCAATCGCAGTATATTCTACATTCGGTATTGCCATTGTTTTGCTCATTTTCACATTTTTGATAATTTAAAAATCTAACTATCATTTAACAACACACATACAATTAAATCGCCAATGACAAAAACAATAAATAATTACTGTAAGAACCCAAAATAAACACACACAACAGGAAATTACATGGATTAAGTACCTCTAACTCATAAAAAGTACCTCTTTTATAAAATAGATCTTATTGTCCCCATTTTGACCATCCATGTGTCCACTTACACCTTTTTCTTTTCTTAGTACTTTCAGAACACAGTACAGCATGAGCCAGGAATGTAGCTCTTTCCTTGTTGGCATTTTGAGAAGCCTGTGACCATCATGTTTGCATGAATGGTTAGAACTGTCCGTTGGGGCCATGTACACATATAGTCTATGCACCTAACATCGTTGCATGTAAGTCGCACCAAACATCTTTGTACAAGTTGAGCAAATATACGACTGCCAACTCTATCGTACAGTGAGTAGTTGCTTGCCCAAAAACAATTGCACAGTGTATGCCCAGCATTAGGTATGTCACATTAGGCAATCTACTTTATGGGAAAGTGCCAATGGCTGCCTCCAACTGGCTAGGATTATGTTAATGAAGGCTACGACTAAAAATCGCTGGAGAAGTTGTTTAATATGACATAAGCTTAGGATCGCTGCGTGACCTGCTTCAGGCATGCATGAAGTCACAACCCTATCCAGCCAGATTTGCACCCGAATGCGTTAAAAAAGAAAAAAAAAAAGTGCAGTATTTTCATTTGAATGGAATATTACCAGACTATAATGAGAATATTATGAGAACAGCCACTAGACATGTAAAATTGATCCCTGTGTGGGCACTAAACCACATGGCTAATTTGCATGCATAATTAGCCATGTACAGTGATCCCCCCTATCACGGAAGTTACGTTCCAGACCCATCAGCGATAGGTGAAAATCTGTGATACAGAAAGACCATATAAATAAACATTTTTTTAATAGTTTAAGCCTTAAAATACCCCTCCCACACACTTTAAATACAAGTAAACTTGTAATGGCAAGCGACATCTGCGTAACGCTTTCCTTCCCAAAGCATATCCAGGAATTTTACCTTCTCTTGAATGGTCAAGGTCTCCTCTGGCGCTTAGGCTCACTACTACCAGAAGGTTTAGAAGATGCAGGATGCTTGGGAGTCATCGTAGGGCTTAAAACAAAACGAAACATTCACAAAAAGTTTGCTCATAACAATCGGACCACAAACAAGGTACGCGATACACAGAGAACTGAGATGCATCAGGGACTATAGAAGGAAAAAAATTTTTACATTAGGCTTAAATAGCATATTAGCATAAATAGCCATAAAAGTAATTAAAAGCTTCTGAAGCATTAGATTTAACATAAATTAGAATGTTAAGCAAATAAGATAGGTCAACCAAATGGTTAACTAAAAAATCAGTCATATTGCATTATTTTTAAGCTTGAAGGAAAGTTACCAGTATTAAGAGAGCAAAAATAGAACAGGACAAGAATGACGCACAGAAACTACCCGAGGACAGAAGAAGGGGGGACCAGGACACCTGTGTTCGAAAGTCAGAAAGCTGAGAAATGATAATAGTAAAAAATGGGCCCTGGTAGGCACGTAAGAAGCCAGCTGGAAACAGTGAGTCAGCAGAAACAGTAAAAGGAAGATGATGTAATGTATGGAAAGTAAAATTAGTGTATTCCTGTATTAGCATAAATAAAAATAGACAAATATATAAGCATTAACCTTAGTGTAGATATTAATGCAAGTCAGGCCTACCAAGCAAATAATTAAATAAAGGCACATGTCATATTTCTTTTTAAATTAAAGCTTAGCTTTGACCACCAAATAGGCTAGGAAGGGAAAATGACAAGAGGAAGCCCATATATGGGAGAAAGGCATTGGCCAGTGAAAGAAATAAGCAAAAACAGAAACTAAAGATGAATAATAGACAGTAGAAATACCAAGGGGCCAGCTGCAGGAAAGTCAGGAGATAATAATGGTTCCCATGGGAACTCAAGGAATCGGCCAGAGAGGAGTAGAGGCGAGTCAGAGAAAAAGAGCAAATGAGCTAATCTGAGCGAGGTCGGAGTGATAAGAAGTGACTATATAAGTTTGGAGTCTGGAACTGTTCGGGGCTCAGCTCAATCTGGCCGTATTGGGTTGAGTCCGTGTTATTATTATGGTTATTTTATTGCAATAAATCTATAGACTCTGTTTGCCTATCCCGAGACTCCTAATAGCCTTCATTTCATGTAAAAAGCCTTCTGGTGACAATTTTTCGCCACAACAGGACCCATGCTCGCTGTTCTTGCGAGATTACACCACATTAGCAGCAGCCAATCAGAGTCCAATAGAATGAAAATCCTGTTCTGATTGGTTGAATCTCCTCTTTCAGCCAATAATGGGCATTGTAAGAAATCATCTGGGTACTGTAACGCGAAACTCTTGTCTACCGTAGTGTACAATGTATGTGTAACATTAGATATGTTCCACAGAAAAATCTGCGATATAGCGGGGGCGCGATAGCTGAACCGCAATATAGTGGGGGATCACTGTACTGCCCTTAGGAATCAAACAAGCCTTAAGGTAGCCCTCTTCCACCCCAAGAAAGACAACACATGCGACCCTGTCAAATAAAGATGTGTTACTATTTACAAGGCATTTATAATTTCCTGATGGAAAGAAAAAAAGTGCAAAGTATCTACTCAAACAGTAGAAACAGTTCAAACAATGAAATGAGCTATTCCCACACAGCCAAATCATAGCACAGCTGATGTGTGACACATAAATACAGTATATTTATTTACTTATTGCTAGCTTGTCGCTATTAGTTGTACTTTGCGCCACAGTGCCTCAAACAGCAAAAGATGCACACGGAAGGGTAACTCCAAGCAGTGATTAGCACTTCTGCCTAACTGCTCAGATAACATTTTTGGCCACAATAATCAGTCCAACATAGTTGGAAGATGCTTCTCTAGCCCTCTGGGACACTTAAAATACCATTACAGCATTATAATGCACTGTAGACTAAATCAGATCCTCCTTCCTCACTGACTGCAGTGCATTTCATGGAGTTCAGCAAAGTACTCCACAGCAAATTCTGCTGTCTTAGCTCATTATTACTCATTATGTAATTAGTAATTTGTAAAGTATTTGCATCTACCTGTGATCTTGTCGCAGAACAATGCACATGCACTCAGTGAATAACTGTACAGTAATCCCTCCTCCATCGCGGGGGTTGCATTCCAGACCCCCCCGCGAAAGGTGAAAATCCGCGAAGTAGAAACCATATGTTTATATGGTTATTTTTATATTGTCATGCTTGGGTCACAGATTTGCACAGAAACACAGGAGGTTGTAGAGAGACAGGAACGTTATTCAAACACTGCCAACAAACATTTGTCTCTTTTTCAAAAGTTTAAACTGTGCTCCATGACAAGACAGAGATGACAGTTCCGTCTCACAATTAAAAGAATGCAAACATATCTTCCTCTTCAAAGGAGTGCGCGTCAGAGACAGAGAGAGAGAGAAAAAAAGCAAACAGTCAAAAATCAATAGGGCTGTTTGGCTTTTAAGTATGTGAAGCACCGCAGGACAAAGTAGCTGCGAGGAAGGGAGCAAGCATTTTTCAGCATTTTTTAGAGGAGCGTCCGTATCCTCTAGGCCAGTATGCGAACAGCCCCTCTGCTCACACCCCCTTCGTCAGGATCAGAGAATGTTAGAGCGAGAGAGAGAGGAAAGCAAGCAATCAAAAATCAATACGTGCTGTTTGATCTTTTAACACTAGAATTACCAGAGTCTACGAAAAAACTCGTAGATCCGGCCCACCTTAAATCGCTTCTTAAATCCGTTCACACCTCTCCGCCAGTGTCTTTTGTCCTCTAAATGTGCTGTTAAAAGACAAGCTGCCAGCAGCCTGCTATTCCATCCCCCCTCCGACTTAGAACGTGAACGCACTTTTCCCAGCTCATGCCTTGATTGATTGTCTGGGAGTGAACTGGAGTTTTAGACTTGAAATAATACATCGTTATTTGGAACACACGCATTCCATGTGTGTACCGTTTCTACAGTAATCTGTGTAAACACATTGTTAAAACAGAAACTTTTTCATATTTTAGTAATAAATGTTACAAAATGTAGGCATAAACTATAGAATGCGCAAAGCCCGAGTTCCTAAGATCAAATAAACATTTCCACAAAAGCTTCACACGCCATACAACAGCTTACGTGGCGTAGCGCGCTAAGATTTGCCTCTCAGAGCGAGTAGCTTTTCTCTGCCTCACAAACATGAGTTCAATTCCCCGCTGGGGATAAAGTGTTACTTCTTTTTTTTCTTTTTAACCTCAAACGGACATAAAATTTGTCAATTGGTATGCACTGTCAGTTAATGAGATCGTTATATTTTCATGTGGGATGCTCCTTTTAAAATATTTTTTTAACAATTGAGACTGCAATTAACATGAACAACTGTCCTTATAAATTATTTTTTTCAAGATCCATAACACACAGACAGACAGAGCACTGTGTAATACAGAGACAGACAGGCAGAGATATACAAATAAACAGGGAAGGCACATGTACTGAAAGAAGAAAAAAAAAATCAACATGTGCGTTGTTCCTGCAGCACTGAATAAGCTCTGTACTTGCGCTGTTACTTAGAGAGTCAGATCGGGGGAGGGGTGATGTTAGAGCGCATGAGCTTATTCAGTGCTGCAGGAACAACGCACATGTTGATTTTTTTTTTCTTTCAGTACATGTGCCTTCCCTGTTTATTTGTATATCTCTGCCTGTCTGTCTCTGTATTACGCAGTGCTCTGTCTGTCTGTGTGTTATGGATCTTGAAAAAAATAAGTTATAAGGACAGTTGTTCATGTTAATTGCAGTCTCAATTGTTAAAAAAATATTTTAAAAGGAGCATCCCACATGAAAATATAACGATCTCATTAACTGACAGTGCATACCAATTTACAAATTTTATGTCCGTTTGAGGTTAAAAAGAAAAAAAAGAAGTAACACTTTATCCCCAGCGGGGAATTGAAGTCATGTTTGTGAGGCAGAGAAAAGCTACTCGCTCTGAGAGGCAAATCTTAGCACGCTACACCACGGAAGCTGTTATATGGTGTGTGAAGCTTTTGTGGAAGTGTTTATTTGATCTTAGGAACTCGGGCTTTACGCATTCTATAGTTTATGCCTACATTTTGTAACATTTATTACTAAAATATGAAAAAGTTTCTGTTTTAACAATGTGTTTACACAGATTACTGTAGAAACGGTACACACATGGAATGCGTGTGTTCCAAATAACGATGTATTATTTCAAGTCTAAAACTCCAGTTCACTCCCAGGCAATCAATCAAGGCATGAGCTGGGAAAAGTGCGTTCACGTTCTAAGTTGGAGGGGGGATGGAATAGCCGGCTGCTGGCAGCTTGTCTTTTATCAGCACATTTGGAGGACAAAAGACGCTGGCGGGGAGGTGTGAACGGATTTAAGAAGCGATTTAAGGTGGGCCGGATCTACAAGTTTTTTCGTAGACTCTGGTAATTCTAGTGTTAAGTACGCGAAGCACCATGCGGGAAGCATATCGCTTGCAAAGCAGCCACGTGTAAGCCCAGCAAAGAAGGGAGCACTGTGAAGGTAATCTTTCAGCGTTTTCTGAGGAGCGGCCGTGTCCTCTAGGGGTGCGAACAGCCTCCGTGCTCACAATATATTTGAGGAGTTTTATCTGGTTGGGTAGCTTCTCAGCCATCTGCCAATAGCGTCCCTTGTATGAAATCAACTGGGCAAACCAACTGAGGAAGCGTGTATCAGAAATTAAAAGACCCATTGTCCGCAGAAATCCGCGAACCAGCAAAAAATCCGCGATATATATTTAAATATGCTTACATATAAAATCCGCGATAGAGTGAAGCCGCGAAAGAGGAAGCGCGATATAGCGAGGGATTACTGTATATAAAAAATAAAATGAACTGAATTGAATTGAATAGTAAGGGTCCAAACAAACATAATTAAGCACCCTGATGATAAATGGCACAACAGCAATAAACAAAATGTCCCCAATAATGAAGACACAAATAAGCACTAAATAATGATAAAATAATAAATGAAAAACTGTAAATAGTACAAAATTATACAGATCCTGGTACATAGTATTACTTGTGTACTGATAAGCATGTGAGTACCTTAAAAAGCTGCTTTCATAACAATAAACTTCCACTATAGTCAAACAACTGTCAAAATTATTGAAAAACCATACTCAAATCTGTAACTTAAACAAAGCTTGGCCTACCACATTGCATAATGAATGAAAGGCAATACCAAAATGGGGAAAAAGGCAAAATAGTTCATAAAAGACAAGCTGCTTGTGTCCTCTTAACCAAGTAAACTTCTATTGATGAGGACACCCTAGACCTCTTACTGCTCACAACAGTACATTAAAGTTGTATCTACACACACAAGACCCAAGATCACCAGCTGGTCAACTCTTGCATCTCAGCAAGAGTGTAAGAGTGTAAGCAAGACATGTCCATGCATATATTGTCTTGCCTCATTTACCTGATCTGCATCCAGAAAAATAATTTTGTCAGTGCAACACTGCCCCTTTGTGAAGAGAACACCTTAAGTCTCATACAGTCAAGAAGCTATGTTTTACCTGGGGAACCGCTGCCACCTAGGTGGGTGGTTTGGGGACCTTGAATAAAATCAGAGTAAGCAGACACCGCAGATCTCTTTTCCCACATTTGAATTTCACTTATCCAGTGAGCAAAACACAACACTGTTTTTTATGACTGACATACTTTATTAGATGTGACAACGGAGTATCATCTTTACTGTATATATGTAGATAGATGCACGATGAACACATTGCTGTCACAATAACTGACAGAAAAGAGTGTTTGGAAAAAAAAAAACGATCTGCCACTGTGTTCTTTACCTGAAGACAGGTGATGGAACTGTAGGAATTCCATTTGTGCTGTCTTCCTGCAACCTTATTACAGTTTTGCTCATTTGTCAATGACATGTACCACATGGAGTAACAGATGCCAGAGTGCAGAAGACAGCATGCATTTATTCTCTTTGGTGTATTGCATAACCAAATATGGAAAGTGCTATTTTGCGTTTGTCTTCTTTTAAAGTTATCTTATTTTGATCAAAAACATTCAACAATTCACTCCTGGGTTAGTGAGAGCTGATCTCTGTGTGTTTAGAGATAAATTGCTGTTTGATTTAATTCAATAAAATAGTACACAAAATGTAGGTTTTCACTGTCATATATAGAAATTAAGATATTTTGTACAACTGTTAAATAGTGTATTTGTTCAAATTTGAATAATTAAAATCTTTGCCCCATGTACCCTCACTAAGTTGGTTGCATACAATTTTATGGTGCCCAAGACTAGCATGGTGTTTGAATAACTAGCAGCAATCGGCAAACAAATTATGCTACTGTGCAACTATAGTAGCCCATCTATCTAAAGCTAAACCTACTTTTGAATTTTATGGCCAATACAAGGACAATATAAAAATCCATTCAAGTGCATACAGTACAATCCTTGAAAAAGAGTAATCACAGTCATTGGAGTTTCCACACCGTCAATTGCTTATCTAGTCCCATACTTATAATTAAAAATACAACATGGCATCTTTTCTATAGCAGGTAATACTGCATGTAAAGCAAAGCTGACCTGCAGCTCAATAGATACAACTGACTGACTCAGCTCTTCCTGCCATTCATGCATAGGTTAGTAATAGGAAAAAATGCTAGCTTGCAAAATGGAGGTGACTTTCACCTAAAACTCATACTTTGCAGAAGTTGATGGCTTTTGCCTAATAGGTTAAAGAGTCATAGAAGAACAAAGATGGAAGAAAGCCAAGGGATTGTGAGGTGACTGCAACGCAGACACATGCAGCACTAGCTGATCAATACACTTATAACACGTGAAAATACTTAAAACTTGATTTAGTACTACATGGGATTATTACAATGCTTCAAAATTTAAATGCTTGTGCTTGCTTTTAAATCTATTGACAGAAACCACAGTCAATTTTTGTTGCTTTATAAAGATTTTGCTTGTATTGTGTTCAGAAGTTTGCATTTTTAACAGTATACATTAGCCATAACAGATGCTGTACATTCTGTGAATATATATAGCAGTTAAAAAAAGCTATTAGAACTCTGGGGTAAATTTATAACAAAAAATAAAATTCTTTATCATTATTTTTAAAACCACTTAATCGAGCTATGTGCTGTGCGGGCTGGATTTTATTCCAGCATTGGTTACAAGTACCTATCCCACAGAGTGTAAACCAGTACATTGAACAATGCTCACCCACAAAAGGCCAATTTGATTTGAAATCTTAATGTACACCTGTTTGGGTTGATGGAGATAAGCTCTCACTATTTAAATGGAGTTTACATATTCTTCCTCTGTTTGAACTGGTTTTCTTCAAGTGCTCCTGCATCCTCCCACATCTCAAACATGTCCAAGGTAGGTTCACTAGTAACTCTATACAGGACTGGGGTGTGCAAGTACAAGTACAATGGATTGGAACCCCATCTAGGGCTGGTTCTTGGTTTGAATCTAGTTTCGGGCCAGGATATGCTTTAGCCCACCATAGACCTTGTTTTGCAATAAGTAGGTTTGGAAAGTAATAAAATTAATGAATGAGTTTTTTAAATCAGTTAAACACTAACTAATTAGACAAGTGCAACCTTCCTATCAACATTTTAAAACACATATTCATTTTTAGTGTATATATTTTCCTACTTAAGTGTTAACCTTCTTAGCGTTACATTTTTTCTTGAAAAAACATGCAAAAACCGTTGCATTGCTTGGCTTGACGAATTACATATTTATTGAATCTCATCTTTCTACTATAAAACAGGCAAAACACTAAAAGTACAAGGTCAGAAGTGTAGAAAGTATAATAATGATACAAATAACAACAATAATAAATAATAATAATAATGCTAATTGCATATGTACGGTCAAAATGTGTTTTTTGTGTGGAATATCTTGAAGCACAGTGAAATGCACAATGCAATGTCATAGTCAGGACAATGTAGCGTGACTCCTTGCGGATTTTCTTTCCAGACTAATCAGCTTTTGAACAGCACACTGCACTTGTGCGATTGACATGAGTGTTACTTCAGAATTAATTTCACTGCCTATAGACAGATTCATGTCGTCATCATTGCTCATATCACTGTCAAGAGCATGCAGCTCTTGAAAAATGTTTCTTACGAGACACCGTTATGAGGCTAGGAGAAGACGTGTCTGCATCATTGCCCGGGTAACACTCAGGCCTGTCGCTTACACAAGACACACCTATATCATTTCCCAAGCAACGTTCAGCACTAATGCTGTTGCCACTTTTAGAGTCTAAGTAATCCATGGGTCTAATGCTTACGCGAGACACATCTATGCAGTTGCTCAAGTGAAATTTGGGACCGACGCTTTTAGCACTGTTTTGTTGCTCAGGTGTAATGCTAAGGAGGCTAATCAGAATATCCTGAAAGTATTATTAATGTTTTCATTTATAACTGAACTAAAAAAATAGGATTTATTTGTATACTCTGACAACATCAGAACCAATATGACAAAGTAATACTCAGTAAGCAAAGGTATTGATATTGTTGCAGCAACATTTCTGTTTCTTATAATGTAAATATATTTCATGTAAATATGAAACCTAAATGATAAGTTCTCCCACACATCACATTTGAACACACTGAAGCTTGGAAAAACAATTTGTTTCTGATGCACTAATTCTCAAACTTGGATGTGGAGGAGTCCAGTGGTTGCAGGTTTTTGTTACAACCAATTTTTCCTTTTAAATTAACTCATGTCTTAGAAAAACTCACTCTCATATCCCAGATTCTACATTTATGCTCTCAAGAAAATTCCAGAAGGGTGTGCTCACATTTTAAGACAACTAATGAAAAAATAATTGTGTTTTTATCAAGAAGAATGAAAACATTTTTGTAATACTGATTATGAGCATGGTGATCTCTTTAATATGTCTTAAGCTATTGAGTTGTTCAAGTAGGAGAAAGTAACAATGAAGAAGCTGCTCTTCTTTAATATTTGTTTTTTGTTTGCCCTAGCTTTTGCTCTGTGTTAACTGTTGGTATGTATATATAAATCAGGAAGTGAGCTCTGAAGAAAAACTCCAATGACTGTGATTACAGGAAAAAAAATGAAGTAACATTGGTTGTAAAAGGTAGGACAATAATATACCATGCCATTCATTGACTAAAATTACATACTACATTATCTATTACCCACTGAATTTGGCATAAAAATGCCTAACTCAACAACAACTTAAATAAAAATAAGACTCAATGACTAGATCTGAAATTTGTTGAAAGGTTGTAATATAAAACTCTGCACCCTGATATTACTAAGTGGACAAAACAAATAAATAAAACAGTTTAAAGAATACAAAGTGGCACTTAATCATTTACCTTGCTGTAGTAACATTAAGATAACATAAAAAAAATCTAGTGTAAAGATCCTAAAAAGCTTTAAATACTTACCTATGAAAAAGGACCTACCATTTGACAAGTGCAGAGGACAGCACAAGGACTTGCTTCACCTACTCGACCCTGCACAGTAAGCATGGGCACCTGATTAATATTAACCAGCTTCTAATGAGCACCAATAACATAACAGTCAGGTTGGGGAGCACTGGTACAGCGCGTTGCCGAATCCACCAGACACCCACGAGGTGGACATGCAGTCCAATCCACTCCACTAACCCCAACCTCCAGAAATGAACATCTATCTGCCACAGCCAGGCGGATCCTGCAGGCTGGATCACCCTTGGGGAATCGCGCCACATGGCCATAGTGTCATTCGGGACTCTATGAGCAACTGCACAATCGACACAAAGTCAAACCAGCAGTGCCCAAGGATTCTTCAAAGAGACACAGTACTGAAGAAATCCAGTGCAGGAACAAAAACAAAAAGCAGACAGCAACAGTAACAAAATATGTGTGATATATAATAATTTTCCAATAAAACCATTTTAAAACAAATTAAAAAAGCTTATAATGATATTTTGCTTTAGAACTGTTTTTATAAAGGGCATGCTATTATATTGTGGCCATTTTGGGAAAATACAACACTTCTTGCACAGAATAAAAAAATAAGAAAAACGGACAATACAATCCATAGAGTAATAAACACAAAATATGCTCTGTTCCCTAACAAACATCAACTGCAGCATGTCGGAAATCCAATATAATTATTATTCTAGAATTTCCTATTAACACTAGCAATAGAATCCCTGAAGCCAGATAAACAGACTTGAGCTGGGAGAACATCAGCTGCGTCACTGGGGGATGGAATAGCATGCTGCTTCCTGCCCCTGCCGATTTACACATTTGCAAAACAAAGACACTGGTGAGGAGGTGCAAAGGAATTTAAGGTGACCACGGCATTACAACTTTTTTCGTAGGCTTCAGGGATTCTAGTGTTTAAAAGGCAATAACTGTAATTTTACACAAAACAGTAAGTAATCATTGAGAATTTGTACTTCTTGCATCATCGTATTGAGAATGAAACCAACACACAACACAAGAAGAAATGGATGATTCTTAAACTAACATTATACCAATAACATCTCTTAGTTAGTGCAAATCGAAAAGAACAGTTTGACACAACAAAGAAAATAAAACACTATTAAAATGCACAGTTAGCGAACCCTGTAGCATTGTAATGCATAAGATTTTAGTGCACATCTGCATTATTGGGTAACTGATACAGAAGGATGTTGCACTTTACAGTTATGGATTTTTTCTAATTAGTTTCAAGCTGTGCAAATATTTAAGAGATTTATATTTTGCTTTCAGCTTTCATACAAATGAACAATGGATATCCAGTGGTAATATGTCATTAAATGTTATAAATGCTGTGAAGCTTTGATAATTTTTGCATTACTGTATACTAACCCTTACTTAATTTAAACAATGCTCTGCCTGACCACAGTGAGGTACCATACAAAAAAACTACACTACTATGATATTAATTCCATATGTAACAGCCAATCTTAAAAAGGGAATGCCTTAAACTCATATTAGTGCTTGCCTAATTTGAATAGAATATAATCTTTCTTTCATAGCTGTAGATCATGATATAGCCTTTACCCCCTGTGGTTAAAATGAAATAGAACCTTCTTAGCTATATCTGTAATACAGTGTGTTAACTGAGTCAGTGTTTGGAATTTGTCTCATTCCTAGCATGGGCTAATAGACCCATTCGCAGTTTGTAAATGGGTAGGCATACAGTTTTCTGACCATTTAGAAATGGTGCAATTGTATGAGCAAACTTAGAGAAATGAACAAGATAAAAGCCATAAATGGGTTTTTTCTTTATATAAGGACTTTTCTTTACTAAACAATACCAATTTTTTCCTCTGTTTTTGCGTGAACTGTTTTACTTTGAATTTTTACTAAAGCTTTTAAAAAACAAAGATATCTTGTCTGTAGAATCATTCCAATGTGTCACACTATTGCCAGAATCTCATGAAATAAACTAAAGCTGCACAACCCTGGTAATTTTGGGTAAACGCAGCTACACCATACATTTTGGAAAATGACTATAAGGTGGGGCGGCACGGTGGCCCAGTGGTAGTGATGCTGCCTTGCAGTAAGGAGACCTGGGTTCGCTTCCCAGGTCCTCCCTGCGTGGAGTTTGCATGTTCTCCCCATGTCTGCGTGAGTTTCCTCCGGGTACTCCGGTTTCCTCCCACCGTCCAAAGACATGCAGGTTAGGTGCACTGGCAATCCTAAATTGTCCCTAGTACTGTGCTTGGTGTGTGTGTGTGTGTGTCTTGCGGTGGGCTGGCGCCCTGCCCGGGATTTGTTCCCTGCCTTGCGCCCTATGTTGGATGGGACTGGCTCCAGCAGACCCCGTGACCCTGTAGTTAGGATATAGCGGGTTGGATAATGGATGGATGGATGGATTATAAAGTGGCAGTAAAAAAGGTAAATATGCTAATTGATCACTGAAGCCTGACAATTTGCTAAAAAAGGTGGAGGTTCATGTATCACCATAACCATAATTACAAGTTTGCTTCTTTAGAATTTCTATATTTTTTTCTACTGTTATTGCACTGTTTTGGCTGATTTGGAAGAACAACATTCGAGAATGAAGAATTTTTGCCTTTTTTTCTTCAAAAATAGTATTTTTAAAAGATCTTAACTGGATTTATATTCATTAAAAAATAAAATGAAGGACTTTTAATGTGCATTTCTCCAACCTGTGTATATTATATATATATATATATATATATATATATATATATATATATATATATATATATATATATATACATACATATACAGTATATATTATTATATATATTACGTATGACCACGCGATATGGAAATTACGTATGACCACAGAACATATTATAATACAGGAACTAATAACTTCGTTTGTGGACGCCATTTATATATCATCTTCGAATTGTTATTATTTGTGTGAGAGTTATTTTACTGATATTAAAAAGAAGTAAACTCAAACACGCCGATCTATCCCATAGAAGTGCGTCCCACGTCTCCCTCTCCCAGCCTTCCTCTCTGGACTACACAGCTGAGCTGTCTGCCGCCAGGTGCGTTCTGACAGAGAAGTTTTATTTATTCGTCCACGTGACTGTCGTGGAAACTGCCACATTCTAACTTTTTTTTTAGTTGGCAGTACTTGATAGTAGAAGAGATGAGGAAAACAGCTTTGTAGTCTGTCTACCTTTTAACTGCGCCGAGCTGTAAACAATGTGAAGATGAGACCGCCTTCAGCGGCCAGGGTCTGTGAGAACAAAGTGGATGCTGGCAGGCACGGAATGTTGGGCTGCTCCACCGGATCAAGAGCTTTGCAGTTTCGGGCAGCGTCCTCTCTTCTCGCACTGTTTGTCACACTTCAAGTGCCCCATCGGCTCCTGGGAGAGTGGAAATCTTTGCGAATGAGTATAATCGGCGCCATTAAAGCAGGACTCTGTTTGTAAACTGCCCTGCACAATTACTTACTGTCCCTTAAGGTGAGTTCGGGGCACTAAAACCCCGCAACATTCAAGGTTGTTTTGTGATCAATTATTTTAAGAAGATGAAGAGTTTATATCTAAGAAGATGTACAGACCTCTTCATGTAAAGTGTTGGACCTTCTGTCCATTAAGCACGGAAGGGCACATTTCACATAGAAAATGTAATTTCTATACCACAGCGGTCGTGTAGCACCTTTCAAAACGGATCTACAACCGAGAGATTATCCAAATACATATTAGCTGCTGTTAGTACTACTTACCTGTTGTGTTATACTGCCTTTAAAATGTAGTTTACCCGAAACCACTCCAGTAGTGCTCAATGTATCTTTACTTCTTAAAACGTTAATGTTTTACTGTTTAATAACTTATAGACTACATTTTATTTTTTTCCCTTACACTCAGTGAGCGAAGCCAGTGGGTAATCACCTAGTATATATATATATATATGGTTGAAAATAGTTTACTGTCAAATAAATGCAAAGAGTACACGACATGTGTTTCGCCCTCATTCTGGGCTCATCAGGTGTACACACTCCACTGCACTCCCTCTCGGGAATCGAACCTCGGACGTCAGCGCCAGAGGCGATGCCCCTAACGTTGCGCCACGGCATGTGGTTCGTTTATTTGACAGCATGTAGATCGGGGTAATTACATTCACGGCATTCGTAGTCTGTGTCACAATCTGATTGTATGGGTGGTTACCTACCAGGTAACGCTTGTGGTTGGCCAGCAATCTGCTAACATCCGCCACGGTGCCCTCAGTTTGTGAGGAGCAGATCATAGAATGGTTGAAAATAGTTTACTGTCAAATAAATGCAAAGAGTACACGACACGTGTTTCGCCCTCATTCTGGGCTCATCAGGTGTACACACTCCACTGCACTCCCTCTCGGGAATCGAACCTCGGACGTCAGCGCCAGAGGCGATGCCCCTAACGTTGCGCCACGGCGTGTGGTTCGTTTATTTGACAGCATGTAGATGATCTGCTCTTCACAAACTGAGGGCACCGTGGCAGATGTTAGCAGATTGCTGGCCAACCACAAGCGTTACCTGGTAGGTAACCATCCATACAATCAGATTGTGACACAGACTACGAATGCCGTGAATATATATATATATATATATATATATAGATAGAGATATAGATAGATAGATATATCTATTTCTCCCAGCACAGTTTCAAGGGCATAGAGGGGATTCCAGGAGACAGGCAGTTACTCTCGGTGAGCTGGACAGGGCCATAGAAGGTCCTTAACCCGGGGAAATAAGACTATTGACTAACTGTATGCAAACGTTAAAGACGCATACAGCACCACCCCGTTGCCTGCGCTTGGGAAAGCAGATCATAACCTGGTTCTGCTTCAGCCTCACTACAAACTAAGAGTGAGGGTCCTACCTACAACCACACGCTCATTCAGGAAGTGGTCCCCTGAGGCAGAGAAGGCTCTGAGAGAATGCTTTGAAACTACAGACTGGGATATCCTGCAGGGATCACATAGTGAGAACACTGAGGAGGTTGTTGACTGCACTACTGACTACATCAACTTCTGTATGGACATTGTAGTTCCAGTAAGAACTGTACGCTGCTATGCTAACAACAAGCCATGGATTACAAGTGACATCAAGGGCTTTTTGAACCAGAAGAAAAGGGCTTTTAAAGGCGGTGATCAGCATGAGCTCAAGCACATGCAGAAGGAACTCCGAGTCCAGCTCAGGGCGGCGAAGAAGCAGTACAGGAGAAAGCTGGAGCAGAAGTTGCAGAATAACAGCATGAAGGAAGTGTGGGATGGGATGAAGATCATCACTGGCTGCAGCTTGAAGCGGGGTGCCACCATCGAGAGAGACATGAAGACAGCAAATCAAATGAACAACTTCTTTAACAGGTTTGACCACCCTAACCCACTCTCACCTTGGAGTACTGCACCCTCCACCCATCCTTCTGCTGATATCAGCATAGGAGAGACATCCCCACCCACAATTACAACAGTGCAGGTGAGCTGAGAGCTGAGGAGACTTCGTGCCAGCAAAGCAGTGGGTCCAGATGGAGTATCGCCACGACTGCTGAAGGTCTGTGCATCGGAGCTGGGAGGTCCTCTACAGCACATCTTCAACCTGAGCCTGGAACAGGGGAGAGTCCTGAGGCTTTGGAAAACATCTTGCATCACCCCAGTCCCAAAGGTATCACGTCCTAGTGAGCTGAATGACTTCCGGCCGGTTGCTCTGACGTCACATGTGATGAAGACCATGGAGAGGCTGCTGCTTCACCACCTGAGGCCACAGATTCAACACGCCCTTGACCCTCTGTAGTTCGCATATCAGGAGAAGGTGGGTGTGGAGGATATCATCATCTACATGCTACACTGATCCCTCTACCACTTGGACAGAGGCAGTGGTGCTGTAAGAATTATGTTTCTAGACTTCTCTAGCGCCTTCAACACCATCCAACCTCTGCTCCTTAGGGACAAGCTGACATAGATGGGAGTAGATTCATACCTGGTGGCATGGATCGTGGACTATCTTAAAGACAGACCTCAGTATGTGCGTCTCGGGAACTGCACGTCTGACATTGTGGTCAGCAACACAGGAGCACCACAGGGGACTGTACTTTCTCCGGTCCTGTTCAGCCTATATACATCGGACTTCCAATACAACTCGGAGTCCTGCCATGTGCAAAAGTTCGCTGACGACACTGCTATCATGGGCTGCATCAGGAGTGGGCAGGAGGAGGAGTATAGGAACCTAATCAAGGACTTTGTTAAATGGTGTGACTCAAACCACCTACACCTGAACACCAGCAAAACCAAGGAGCTGGTGGTGGATTTTAGGAGGCCCAGACCCCTCATGGACCCCGTGATCATCAGAGGTGACTGTGTGCAGAGGGTGCAGACCTATAAATACCTGGGAGTGCAGCTGGATGATAAATTAGACTGGACTGCCAATACTGATGCTCTGTGTAAGAAAGGACAGAGCAAGTTATACTTCCTTAGAAGGCTGGTGTCCTTCAACATCTGCAATAAGATGCTGCAGATGTTCTATCAGACGGTTGTGGCAAGCGCCCTCTTCTACGCGGTGGTGTGCTGGGGAGGCAGCATTAAGAAGAAAGACACCTCACGCCTGGACAAACTGGTGAGGAAGGCAGGCTCTATTGTTGGCATGGAGCTGGACAGCTTGACATCTGTGGCAGAGCGACGGGCACTCAGCAGGCTCCTATCAATTATGGAGAATCCACTGCATCCACTAAACAGTGTCATCTCCAGACAGAAGAGCAGCTTCAGCGACAGACTGCTGTCACTGTCCTGCTCCACTGACAGACTGAGGAGATCGTTCCTCCCCCAAACTATGCGACTGTTCAATTCCACCCGGGGGGGTAAATGTTAACATTATTCAAAGTTATTGTCTGTTTTTACCTGCATTTTTATTACTCTTTAATTTAATATTGTTTTTTTTTTTTTGTATCAGTATGCTGCTGCTGGAGTATGTGAATTTCCCCTTGGGATTAATAAAGCATCTATCTATCTATCTATCTATCTATCTATCTATCTATCTATCTATCTATCTATCTATCTATCTATCTATCTATCTATCTAACCCATCAGCAGGAGGAACAGGATGAGCACTGCCACAGCCTTACAAAATAACCTCCAGCAGGCACCTGGTGTGAATGGCACCTTGACTGCCATTAGGTATCAGGATGAGACCCTTGGGCCCATTGTCAGACCCTATGCTGGTGCAGTGGGTCCTGGGTTCCTCCTGGTGCACGCCAATGCCTGGCCTCATGTGGCGAGAGTACTGTATGTAGGCAGTTCCTGGAGGATTAAGGAATTGATACCATTGACTGGCCCCCACGCTCACCTGACCTAAATCCAATAGAACAACTCTGGGACATTATGTTTCGGTCCACCAGCCTGCACCTCAGACTGTCCAGGAGTTCAGTGATGCAATGGTCCAGATCTGGGAGGAGATCTCTCAGGACACCATCTGTCTTCTCATTAGGAGCATGCCCTAACGTTGTCAGGCATGCATACAAGCATGGTTGGGCGGGGGGGGCATACAAACTACTGAGTATGATTTTGAGTTACTGCAGTGAAATTTCGGCAAAATGGGCTAGCCTGCCCGTCATTTTTTTATTTTGATTTTCGGGGCATCTTTGAATTCAGCCCTCTGTAGGTAGATAATTTTCATTTCCATCAAACGATGTGGTATCCTTTCGTTCCTAACACATTACCCAGTCCATATCCGTATAGATATCCAGCATGATTTTTCATATATATAGTGAAAGGCGCTAAATTGGCACTGACCAGACACAGTCTGACAGTGGAGGCACATAAAACTTTATTTTCTTCAGCCATGGGACACGTCTTCCCCATGCCCCACTGGCCCTACACAGTCCCAAAAAGCACCAATTCAAAAGAACACACCACACTCTTCTCCCTTCACTCCTCTCAGGTAGCTTCGTCCTCCTCCTCCCGACTCTGGCGCCTTCAGCAGTGGCTGTAAGCTCCCTCTATAGCCCACCCGGAAGTGCTTCAGGTGGTAATTAACCCAAATTAGGCTGCACTTCTGGGTGTGGCTGCGTTGCCACCCACACATGCTCAGGAAGCCTTGCAACTCCCCCTGGCGGTGGCCACAGAGCCCAACAAGGATGAGCTCTGGTGTTCCAAGTTAATGGCCCCGATACAACCCAGGGGGTCTGCCACCAAGTGTTCCCGGGGATGTAGAGTGCACCCCATGGCTGCTCCCCCCAGATCCAGTTTTGAAGGGGCGTCCCAGCCGGGCATGGGTCCTGGCCATCTGCCACAATATATATAATTTTATTATCTCTAGACCATTGAGGATTTTCAGTATGAGTGTCACTGAAATCACTCGAACTGTCATTACAGTGTTAACTGGTCTGACACTGTCGGCAGTCAAACACAGATTTTCAATAAGGGAATGCTTTCTGATGGACATATAATTCATTGATAACATGTAATTGCATGCTTTTTTTTTCTAGTTCGCTACCAATTCCATCTGCTTTATTTCCTGTGGGTCCTCTCTACTATGTACTAGCTTTGCGAAGTAAGCAAGTCTCACATTCATTTGTGAAGAGAAAGCTTCAAGCTGCAGGTTTAACAGGTCGAATGGCAGTAAGAAAGTAATTTTTAAAATGGTCACAAGGTTTTAAACATCCAATTTTTCTAGTTTTTATTGAAATTTAGGCAGTTTAATGTCTAAATGTCCTAACAAATTAAAGTTTCTTCCAGTTTACAAGTTCCATTGATGGTTTGGGAAACTATTAACTGACACCTTAGCTTTCTTTGCAATTTTCTCTAAAGGAAAGATCTACACTTTTAAGGGTTATAATAGCTGATATGTCTTCCTTTGCTAACTGAATTTTCTCACCATTATGAATGCAATATAGTACTTCATGTAGTGCAATATTGTCCAAATAATGCTTCAGAGGATGGAACAACACAGCTTGTGCCAAAACTACTTTTATACAGTGTTTCTAAGTAATGAACAAAATTGATGCACCTATTGGAATTGTTATTATCAACTTTCAGGACCTAACTGACTTCCACTGCTGCAGAAAAAACTGTTAACCCAAAGGGACTTTTAATATACAGTGGCATCCAAAAAATGTGGCACCCTTGATTAAACGTCTGTTACTGTGAATAGTTAAGTGAGCAGAAGATGAACTGATCACCAAAAGACATACAGTTAAAGATGACACGTTTAACATTTTAAGTAAGATTATATTTTTATTTCTATAATTCACTGGTACAAAATACCAAAAAAAAAAAAGAATCAGGCCTGAAGCAAAGGTTTTAGCACCCGATATGGTCAGTACTTAGTAGCACCCCCTCTCAAAGTATCATAGCTTGTAAAAGCTTTTTGTAGACAGCGGAGTCTTTCGATTTTTACTTGAGGTGTTTTTACCCATTCATCATTGCAAAATAGTCTTCCAATTCTGCATCATTCTTGGGCCATATAGCATGTACTGCTCTTTTGAGAGCTATTGATAGATTTTCAATGATGTGAGGGCCACGGCAAAACCATCGGCTTGTACCTCTTGAGGTATTCCATTGTAGATTTTGAGGTGTGTTTTAGATCATAATTTTGTTGTTGGATCCATCCTCTTTTAAACTTCAACTTTCTTTACAGATGGTGTGATATTTGCTTCCAAAACTTCCCTCTACCAATGACATGTTCTCTGTGCCACTGGCTGCAACAGAAGCCCAAATCATGATCGGCTCACCCCCATGCTTAGTAGTAGTTGGATAAGTGTTCTTTTCCTGGAATTCGGCCCCCTTTTTTCTCCAAACATACCTTTGCACATTGTGGCTAAAAAGTTCTACTTTGACTTCATCAGTCCACAGGACTTGTTTCCAAAATGTATCAGGCTTGTTCAGATGTTCATTTGCAAACTTCAGGCACTGAATTTTGTCGCTAGGATGAAGAAAAAGATTTCTTTTGCTGACTCTACCATGAAAGTCATATTTGTTTAGGTGTCACTACAAAGTAGGACAGTGCACCACCACACCAAAGTCTGCTAAATCTTCCTGAAGGTCTTTTGTAGTCAAAGTGTGAATTTTTATTTGCCTTTCTAGCAATTTAACGAGAAGTTCTTTCAGAAAGTTTTCTTGGTCTTCCAGACCTCAACTTGACTTCCACCATTCCTTTTAACTGCCATTGCTTAATGACATTATGAACTGAGGAAACAGCAAACTGAAAATGCTTTGCCATCTTTTTGTGGCATTTTCCTGCTTTGTAAGCATCAATTATTTTATTTTTCAGAGTGCTAGACAACTGCTTAGACGAGCCCAACACTGCTGATTGTTCGGACAAGGTTTGAGGAGTCTGAGAATTTATATAGCTTTGTAATTTGCTTCAACTGGGGTTTACTAATAATGAATGTGAACAACCCGTAGCCCTAACAAGCTAATTAAGGTCTGAGACATTGGTAAACAATATCTGAGACCTTAAATATCTTGGGATGCCCAAACATTTGCATGGTGCTCCTTTTCTTTTTTTCACTATACAATTATACAAAACAAAAACAATACACTAATGTGTCATCTTTAACTTTATGCCTTTTGGTGATCAGTTCATCTTCTGCTCACTTAACTATTCATAGTAACAGATATTTTAAGCAAGGGTTCCCAAACTTTTGCATGCCACTGTAACTCTGAAAATTACATTTTCTTTTTAAATTTTTGGTAACCTAAATATTTTTTTAACCTCTGCCAGTTTACTGTGTAAACTTGTACCATTTCAGGTTATTTCCTGGACTTGAACTGCTTAAATATCACTAAAAACTGGAAGAAAAGCAGGGACACCCGGAGTGCTTCCGGGGATGCAGTCGGCACTTCCGCCACACTGGGGAGTGCCAGTGGAAGATTGCCAGGAAGCACATGGAGCACATCTGGGTGGCTATAAAAGGGGCCGCCTACCTGCATTCGATGGCTGGAGTCGGGTGGAAGTGGGCAAGAGTCTTGGAGAAGAGGTGTGGCGGCGGCGAAGAGAGGCACTGAGGAAAGAGGCCTGGACTTTAGGGTGATTGGTGTTGCAGCACTGGGTTGTGCTTTATAACATTTGTAAATATTGTAAATAAACGTGTGTTGGGTGACAAAATGATGTTTGCCTGTCTGTGTCCGGGCTGCTTCCCACAATATATACATGTATGTATGTATAGAGCTACACAGCCCTATAGAGGACCTCCACCACACCTGGGAGTGAATAAAAAGAGCAGCCTCATTCCATTCGGGAGGCCAGAGTTGGGAGGAGGTGGACAAAGCTTGCCTGAGAGGGAGTGGAGGCAGAAGGATGAACCGAGAGAAGGAAGAGTCTAAAGGACTGTGCTTTATTGTGCTATGGGGAGAAAGAAAGGCTCCGTAAATGTAAATAAATCATGTGTTGTGTTGTAAACTTGTGTCTGTGTTGGGTGCTTCTAGGCACATCAGAGGGTAATTCCACTCCAAGTCAAGGATCTTTTAATGCCTCTCCTCTTCCTCTTACTACAGGCTGGAAGACTGAAGATCCAATGACTTCTGATGTCACTTCTGGTTTCTGGTCACCTGAGCCCACCTCTTCCTGCTTTCCTGCTTTATAATTACCTCCACCATAGCCTAGCTTCAGTTAAGTCTTGGACTCGAGTCTGGAAAGACATTATTGTGATTGCTGTTAATTCATGTTCATCATTTTGCCAAAAGTTATACTGAGCTCGCCATTAGGTGCCCCAACCCTTTATGATCATTTGTATCTTTTTGTTACAACATATAAAAAGAGGCAGTGCAAGAAAAAGAGGCTTGCAAGTTGCTGGATACAAGCTGACATAACTGTCAAGAAACATCTAATTGCTGTAATAATTGCTATGCCAACTTATAAAGGATTTCATTTTATATGATACGCAATGTCAGCAACGCCACTCTAGGATAAAGACATAAGGGTTTCTTGATTTCAGTGGACTGCTGAAAGAACCTGTGGTATGCCAATTTTTAATCCAATTTTTGAACTTTGCACAGGTGCATTCACAATTGGATATTGTTCCATGAATCCTAACATACCTACTTGAAGGGGCCTACAATAACAATCAGCTCCATAACGAGCTCCACAATGAATAAGAAAATAACAAAACCAAGAAAATTAACAAAAACACACATGGAAACCAATATATATATATAGTACACCCCCAAAATTCACGGGGGTTACGTTCCTAGAGCACCCGCGAATTGTGAAAAACCGTGACTTTTGGATGTGGTTAAAAAATGCCTTTTAAATGCCTATTTTTATAGTTTAAACCCTAAATACAGTATGCCCCCAAAGCACTTTAATTTTGTTGCAAACTCAGCTTAATACATTACCTAAAAAATTACCTTAATACATTACCTAAAAACAGAATGTAAAGGTAAACCCGTATACTGTACAGTACTTTACTGCTATGTCTCCCACGGTGCTAGAACGTAAAATACCGATGTTATCCCTATACGTACTGTAATTCATGCAAGCCCGTTTTCTTTGGTATGCACTGTCATTTTCTTTGTTATAAGTAGAGTAAATGCATAATAATTTCATTTAATTAAAATACAGTAAAATGTACAGGTACTCACCAATGATGATGATATTGATGATGAAGATAAAGTAGCTGTGCAGTACGATGTAGAGGATTTAAAACTCCTCGGGTGGTGCCTCTTCTTCAGGCGCTTCAGGAGGAGTCATATTTTTGGACGGGTCTTCTTCTGGTGGGGTTTTGTGCTGGCTTTTCTTTATAGGTTTCAGGAACATTGTGATGGGAAGTTGCTGTCGTTGTTTCTTCAAGGTGGCGAGGAGCGTTTTATATGTCTGAATGGCAGCATCGATGCCATTATTAACTGTGAGAGCCCGAACCATATAGGGATCCCATGCTTCAATCATCCCTTGTAAATTGCTTCTGAAAATGATCAAACCATCCCTTACTGACTTGAAAATCTTCAGGCTCCGGTGATATTGATGGTCCTGATTGCGGTTCTTCAGTACCTTCTAAATTGTCTCCTGTAGCGAACTATTGGTAAAATTTCTGTCTCACGGATGATGTTACCGTCCAAGGAGATGTTTTTCTTCCTGCAGTTGATGATCCGCAATGCCAAGGCAGATTCCATCCTGACGATATTTTTATTCCTTACGGTCATTACCTTTTTGGCACTATCACAGAAACTTACAGATACGGTACTCCGGATAGCTGCCTTGTTCTCCTTTATGTAGCGTGCGGTGCTTTCATTAATGCCATAGTGGTGCGCTACTGCAGCATAACTTTTTAGTTCCCAGAGCAGATCCAGTAGTTCAACCTTCTCCTGGAGTGTTTTAAACTGCTTCTTGTGCTTAGGCTCAGAGCCAAACACCTTAGAAGGCGCAGGGCGTTTCGGCGACATCTTGTGCATTTAAGAATAACAAAATGAAAACAATAACAAAATGGAAAACACAAGGACACTCAGCTGAAGACGTGTTACAGGACAAAACTCAATCAGCAGCAAGGAGAAATGAGTAACGCTCTCAGATTGTCTACTTTCACCATCCCAAACCGCGTTTCCCTCAGCGGTGGTAAGCCCACTCAGCTGGAGACGCGTCACGGGGCAGCAATCAGTCAGCAACAAGGAGAAATGAATAACACTCTCGGATTGGCTACTTTCATCATCCCAAACCGCATTTCCTTCAGTGGTAGCTTCCTGTTCTCTCTACAGCACAGCATTTCCACAAAAAAAGACATAAAAAATTGCGGAGGATATTTGCGCTTTCCACTAACAATTAATAGTTAGGTTCTAAGGAAAAATCTGCGAATGACTGAGACCGCGAACCCTGAACCGTGACTTTGCAGGGGTCTACTGTGTGTGTGTGTGTATATATATATATATATATATATATATATAAAATGTGTGTGCAGGTTATTCAATAGTCTATAGTGTCTAAACATTAGCACTTAAGTAATCAGTAAAAGATACACTTGACAAGAATCACAGGGATTGTAGACCATATTATGTCAGTTTGTCATTTTATAACAACATCTCTTTAGCTTTATTGGTTTAACTATATATAAGCATGCTATTCACAAATGGGGAAAACATCTCCCAGCTGCCATCAGTATATGTCAAAGTTAATTATAGTATATTTACTTTCTGGTATAATCTGGGGTTAGAGCTTTTCTTGAAGTTGGATATACACTGGGGAGCAGCTGCAGAACCTGCAGTTTGGGCGCAAACTTACATGTCTGAATTTAGGTCTAACATTTCAGAAGATGGCAAATTAGTCATGATACAGGAACAGACTGACAGTGCAGCCACACATCTTGGATGTTGCTGATAATGAAAGATGACAAGTCATAGGCAGTGTTATCCAGGGCACTGATCTGAAGCACTCTAAAATGCACAGTGCCAGAAATTTGAACATAAGAATACTGCACAATAGCCTTCATGATATCACAACAACAGTTCAGAGCTTTTCCTATAAATCTACTTATCAGATAAGCCCATTTATCTCTCTCTTAAGCTATAAATGTTAACTTGCAATGATAAGAGTATCTGAACTCAACCTGAGCAAAGCTACCTCATATATCAAAAAGCTATCTTATATAACAATAAAAAGGAGGCTGAGAAAAGTGTTTTCTCAGATAAAAATATATATATATATATATATATATATATATAAAATATATATATATATAAAGTTTCATACATTTACTTTTATTAATCATCTATCTTTCTTTATTTTATTTTAAATTTGCTAATCAGATTAAATTATTATAATCAAAAACCTACACTTGTTTATCTAAAATAGTTTAATTTTATGGTGCCATTCAAAATGTATATTACATATTCAAGTCTAATGAATGCAAGTCAAATGATGTTTTGGTGATGCAAGAGACAAAACAAGGCACAGGTAACAGTTTGCAGATTTCTCCACTGTTATTTATTGTAAAAAGAGATTTTCATACAAAGTTCTACTTCTCAGATAACACAAAAAAAATTAGAGGTAAGAATATGTGCTGCTGAGATGTCTTGGATTTTAGCAGCAAAAGGGAGACTGAGAAAAGAAAAAACATTATGTGACAATAAAACTCCTTAACAATCCCCAACTGTAACTTTATGAAAATAACTAAAGTTCAAGGTTCTTAAGGATAGCCATGCAAGAGATTATTTTTTATCTATGTTACCTGGCTTTGTGTGATGCGATATATGCACCAGTAGTATAAACCAAACATATCTTAATAAGCAAAAAGAAGTCTGTTTAAATAAAAAAATAAAGTGGCATACCAAACTAAGAAAATCACCTTTTCTAATTTAGATCAGAACGGCTAACAAATTTACTCTGTCCCCAGGCTTCCAATTATACACAAAATAAACAGCTTCTATTACATCAGGCACTAAAACACCTGTTCATTGGCACTACATGACATTATAGTGCAGCAGCCTTTTTAGATCTGGACAATCAACAGGAGACTGCATGAACACAACATGATAAATACAAAGAAGCACAAGAACTGCAAACAACCAGCTGCACAGTCTAACAATTAGAAATGCCAAATGTAAAATTAAAAGAGAATTGACATTGTTTACATTATAGACTGGTACATGATGGGGATGGAAATGAAAAAACAACTTTATAACTTAAATTATGTATGTAGAACATCAAAATGTATTTTTTTCACAATCTAGTATCTTCTTGTGAGGTAATTTGTGAACTGTGAAGTTAACATGTAAAATTCCAGTCCATGCAAATGTAAATGCCATCAAAACTCAAATATGGTTTAAGCAAACACAAGAATGATTTCAAAATCATTCAACATTGCACTGTTGAAAAGAAAATATATATATATGGTAATGATAGCAGTAATGCTGTTACAAAGACACTGCAATTACAAAATAATTAATATTTTTTTAAGAAATCAGAGAAAGAAAAACATAGATGAATATGTACAGAAAAGAGAAAAAAGTCAGATGATAAATAAATCGTGCTTGAATCCTGGCTACAGAATTGGCTGTGTAACATTTGCATATTCTTCATTTCTGCACAGTTTTCCTCCCACTTGCTAAAAACATGCATGGAAGGTTAATTATGTGCATCATGTCACTACAGTGACTGATTTCTAATCTAGGGTTGTCTTGACACCAATGCTTCAATAACAGGTCCTGGCCCTTAATTGGATAATACTAGTTTTACAATAGCTGTGTGGATGGTAATAATGTAGATTACAATATCATTATGTTTAATGTAACAGTCAAAAGATGGATTTTGCCTTTGATTTCCTCACAAAATCAAAACAGGCTCATCAATGGTAGTTTATAATCTACCCGTTTTCTGACATATACCTAATACTATATATATATAGATGTACACATCAGCAAAATGCAAAATTACGATTAACAGTTTGGTTTGGAATCATTATAGCATCAGAGATAAATCTATTACACTCAGTTTGTACATAATCATATAATCTGAGTTGTTACACTTTGGGGTATGACACAAGCAAACAATGTCCTGTGTGACTAATTCTTTTCACATTTGCAGTCAAGCTGCTTGTAATTTACCTGCACAATCTTAATTAAAGAACTGTAGTAGAAATATCTCCTTATGCTGACAATATGGTGTGCTGTATAACAGATCCATATTCATCATTTCCATATGTTTTGAAAGTAGTGAAGGAGTTCCACCTAATCCTATAGTTTCAGGTTTTATTTAAATTAATGCTTCAAAATGCATACCGGCTTAAAGTTTTCTATTAAAAATGTTATGTATTTTTTTTACCTGGTCCCATTTTCACTTGGCCTTAACTGAGAGACTATCAATATCATTTAAATAAATGTTTTTTTTGATCTATTATTGAATTTATTTAAAGCACGTAACATTCCATACAATCAAGTCAAACTTAACAAAACTAAATTCAATTCAACCCCTACCCATGAGAAATGAGAAAGGCCAAGTAGTACAGAGGGAAAGGAGTCTTTCTCCCCAATATAAGTGCTTATTCTAAAATATTATTGATTAGATCCTGCCAGGTTTTTAAAAAGTTTTGAACAGATCCTCTAAAAGAGAATTTAATTTTTTCCAATTTCAAATAGTATATAACATCAGTTACCCATTGACTTAATAGAGGTGGTTTAGGATTCTTCTAGTTGAGCAAGATAAGTCTATGTGCTAATAGTGAAATAAATATTTACCTAACTTTGAACAGTTTTTTTTTAATGCTAGTACACATTTTACTGTCCTAATATAATTTTTTTCACTTTGTTCTTTTGTTTATAATTTTCATTTCACAAATACAAACTTGATTACATAAAAAAATCACAATGTATTCCAGGCTATAAAAGGTAGTCTTTCTATAAAAAATTAGATCCATCTACAACTCTGTTTATATGGAATGGAGGAGGACTTTGGAAAAAAAATATTCCTGCTAAACAAAATAAAACAAAAAAAAACTGAGCAGTCATGGCTCTACCTAATTTTAATTTTTATTACTGGGCAGTTGACACTGGTAATTTGAGATTTTATAGAGGACAATACATTTCTAAATTGCTATATCTTTCTATATTCTACTAAGTGTGTCAACATCTACAAACTGTCATACAGTAAATATAGCAAATATCTAATAGTTCAATAGTATACATCAATACCAAATTTCCTTTAATCAATTTCACATCGTTTTGTAATGAATCAAGATGTGGCAAGGAGCAATTAAAATGCTACAGAAAAGCAAGACAAAAATATAAGCAACACTGTATGCTAACACAGATATACAAAATGTTTGTTCAAATTCTCTGGACCAAAATAAAAAAAAATTATCAAAGTGACAGATTTGTTTTCCATGAACATATCTTATGTTTTTTTTTGTTTTTTATGATGACATGCAGTAAACAAACAATATTTCTACTTTGCTATGATGCTTTGATGATAAAGGAATTTGCATTAGAAAAAAACAATCACTGGCAGTTTTTCATTACATATCAGGAAACAACATCCTGTCTAACAGACTCTTGATGCCTATACTGTAGGCTTACAGCTATCCTCCAGACCAGTTTTGACTTTCGCCCTGAACCTAGTTCATTTGAAACTGCCCTGATGAGGATTACCATTTACGTATTTAACACTAATTACCATACAATCATGTAGTGAGTGGGGCTGGATAAAATAACATAGAACTTGGCTTTCTTCTGGTGCATTTTGTTTTTTCTATATTTGACATTTGTCTTTATTGTTAAACGTGCAAGCTTTTTAATTTGCTGATGGGTTTCTAAATATCTATATTTGCATGTAAAAATAAATGTTTTCTGATAATTATTGTAAATTACTTCTTGGCTGACTTTTCTAAGATAACTTTTATTTGTAAATCATTTTCTGTTTTGATTATATGGTGAAATGTATATTCTCAGGGAATTAATGAAAGTAAAAAGACTGACTGGGACATGAAATGGTAGGTGAAGCCCAAAATAAAAAAACAGGTAAGCTAACTGTGATGGGAGGAGAAAGAGAGCATTGCTATTTCTCATTTATCCTTTCTACCCCAATACACACAAGTGCTAACATAACAATAGGCTCCATAGCCATAACACCTGGCAATAATATGAAATCCAGGTCAAAGCTAACAATGTACTACCTTAAAACTACAAGATGTCAACATAAGTTCATAAGTAATGTTTTTATGACCAAACAGTGAACTTTGTGAGCTGGAATGTCAAAAGGTCTCAATCATGAATTAAAGAGAAGGAAACTATTCTCACACTTAACAGGTTTGAATACAAAGATGCCATTATTACAGGAGAATCACTTTAAAGCAAAGACCAGTTTCCGTTGCAAAGGAAGTGGATTTGCCAAATTTTTCACCCCAGCTATACAAAGAAAACTAAGGGTGTGGGAATCTTAATACAGAGAACTAGCGTCAGACATAATATCTGATCCTAAAGGGCGATATGTCATGGTGATGGTCAATTTATTTAATACTTAAGTGATTCTGATAAATATCTATGCATCTAACGATGATGATATAGATTCTTCCATAATGTATTTGCATTTATTCCTAATGTGCACACTGATAAAATTATAATGGCTGGGGACTTTATGTTTTAAATTCAAACCCACATAGGTCTTCAGCTACAGCGACAATAACATTTAATACTGCAAAAATAATTACACAGTTTGGTGGAGGTTTTTAAATCCTAACCTCCAAGCATATTTCTCCTTCTTATAAGTTCATAATTGTTACTCAAGAATCTAATATTTCTTCATAGAAAATAATTAGTTTCACCTATGAATGTTGCAAACTTGCTCCAGTCTAACTGGGCTACATATTTTGGGCATGTAACAAATTAAGATAATTTTTGACAAAAAATCTTTGAATGCCTATCAGGCAGCATTGGTGTCACAATCACTCCTAATCCTTTAACAACTGTGTTTGGTGTACTCCCAGATGGGCTTAAAGTGGAAAAGAACAAATTGTAATTGCCTTTACCCCACCACTAGCACATAGACTTATTTTGCTCAACAAAAAATCACACCCCACAACTTTTAAGTCAGTGGGTAACTGATGTCCTATACTATTTGAAACTGGAAAAAAATCTATTTCTTACTTACAGGATCTGTTGAAAACTTTTTTTAAATATGGCAGGATCTAATCAATAATATTTTAGAATAAGCTTTTATATCTGGAAAAAGGATACCCTTCCCTTCTTGCTGCTTTTAAAGATTTGCTTTGTTGGCTGGCTCTCTTTATTTTGAGTAGGGGTTGAATTTTGGTTTGTTACATTTGACTTGATTGTATGGATTTTTGTTTGCTTTTAATTAAAATTAATAAAAAAGAAGCAACTGTTGCTAAATATTGTGAGGTTTGTTCAACAAGTACCAACCGAGAGATAAACTGTATAGTAATTCCTGACATATTTATATGACAGGAATGACATTTAGCACATGGTATTATGTCTGAAGAAAAAGGGAATCTGTACAGACAGTAAAGTGTGTCTAGTGGGTTAGGTAATATAGTACACTGGTTAAGCAGATAGGCTGTAAACCACAAGTTTGCTTTTTTCAATTATGCCTTTGACTCACTGTGTGACCCTGAGCAAGTCACTTGACAGTGTTCCAACAGTAAAAAAATAGTTGTACTATAAATCTGTATTTGTACAATCCTTTGAGAAAGTGATCTCTATATAAATTTGCAACATAAATCAAAAAATATTTGTTTGTACAGGGAAACTTGAACCACATCTTTTTTTATTTCTTTTTCCCAGAATTGCGCAGTCATACCAAATTGCCACTATTGCAATTATTGTTCAACCAGCCTGGCAAAAATAGTTGCAAAATGTTAGTATATAGTTTAGCGTGCAGCCGGGACTCCTCCATGCTGAGAGGGCCAGCAAAGCAAGCGTGGCCAGTGCGTTACATCCCCCGAGACGCTAGATGGCAACCACCATGGGTTGCAGCGGTGCCTCGGACTCCCGCAGGGCTTCATGGGAGTTGGAGTTTGGTGCAGCCCTGCCTAAATCCGCAGGCGCCACCAGGGGGTGATGCAGCTGGAGTTGCTAGGCCCTTATGAGCAGTCCTTCCACCACACCCGGAAGTGCTGCCGGAAATGAAGTCATCAAGCACCTGGAGCACGTCTGAGTGTATTTTAAAATGAGCCAGCAGCCACTACTCCAGAGGCCAGAGTTGGGAGGAGAAGGACGAAGCTTACATAGGAGGAGTACAGGAAGAATAAGAGACATAAAAGTATTGTGTGGAGTTGTGCTTGTGGGGACTGTGTTATGCCTGTGGGAACGGGGAAGGCATTGCCCACAGGCGAAGAAATAGAAATTAAACAATTACAATTTAACTTTATCTTCAGTATATATGCTTCAAAAACAGAAATCAGACAAAGGATCATTGCAATCTGCAAATGGATACACAGAATATCTGTAAAGCATGACATTCAACATTAATTTACCTTAAACCCACCCATCCATGTAGAAAATTAGAAAGACAAAAAAACAAAACTTTTTTTCCATTTAATGAAAATCAAAACTAAAGTCTTATTCATAATTAAGTCTCATTGGTCAAATATTCAGCCAAGTGGGATTTAATTAAAACATACTAAAGGGTCTTAATTAAAAGAGATCTACCAATTAATGCATTGTAAAATTCGCAGATATCCAATAGATGGCATAAAATGAATACTGAAAAGCCCGAGCTGGAAAAATAAAAAGCCTAATATTTGCATTTTTTAAGAATAGCAAATAAAAGTAAATCACAGTGGTAATGCACGGTGCAGATATATTAAAATATCACAATTTCTTGTTTCAACATCTCTATCAGCATGTATTTTGTTTCTTAATAAAGTGCAGGACAAAAAAATCTCACATTCATTTAGTAACTAATGTATCACAGTTTTGTCCATTTTGGAAATATTTTTATAATTAATTTTGTATACTATGAAAATTGATCTATCAAGACTAAAATTTTGTGCACTATAAATCACTCAGTCAAAATGCCAACAACTTTAGGTTAAGAAGATGATAGAGAAGTACATGATCCCAATGCATTTTTAATGTACCACTAAAATGTAAAAATAGCAAAATTCTATACATTTCTAATCCTATTTTTACTTATTAAAAACTACATATTATGTCATTGTTTTGCTGATGTGGATGGAAACTGGCATATTTTACCAAGCTCACATCCTCAAAAAAAAAAACCCGGAAAAATATAATACAACATCCATCCATCCATTCTCTAACCCGCTGAATCCGAACACAGGGTCACGGGGGTCTGCTGGAGCCAATCCCAGCCAACACAGGGCACAAGGCAGGAAACAATCCTGGGCAGGGTGCCAACCCACCGCAGGACACACACAAACACACCCACACACCAAGCACACACTAAACATAAATAAAATCAGAAATCCTAATATGATTCATATTGAAAATTGAAGGTTAAGTTGTTTTTACATGATAAATGCAGTGCAAACCTATCAACCAACCAGACTTAATTTATTTTTTGCTCCATTTTCTTAAACTCAAAGCATGCAACTGTGGTCCTGTTTTTCTTTCTGATGGGAGATTAAATAAACAAAATTTTGTATTAATATTAAATTAATTCCTTATTATAAGGAAATAAAAACATTCTTGTATGGTGAAGTTGCAATCTTTTAATACATATTTTAGAATTTAAAATTCCCCATAGGCTTGATTTAGACTTCTAACACTAATATTCAATTTAGTAATTGCTCCTGAAGATAGCATGCATTAAAAATTAAACTCCGGTAATTAAAATGGGTATTGATTGTTTAGCTGGAATAATAATAAAAAAATAATTAATTAGTTAAGACAAATCACACATTGTTGAAAGAGGTTGTGCAACTCTTGTCTTTTAGAATTCTTTTCTCTGACTCCTGGATGCCACTTCATTTTTCAATCATATGATTTCTCCTGCCCATGGCACATGGATTTATAAAAGACGATCTTCCAAGTGAACTGCATTTATTTTTATACATATCACCACTGCTGTTTTGAATACATTATCTCTGTGTTTTTTGAATGGCAAGGTAGTGGCTAAAATGCAGCTTCTGAAGAAGCACAAGGAAACGACCAAAGGCCTAAAACACAGTGTTCAGCCACATAAAACTAAGTGCAAGAGATGAGAGATGCATCAAACTGATATTCCTTCAGAATCTGAAGCAATTTAGCACTGCTATCAGGTTTGAACTCAAAGAAACCAATACAATCCAAGTAATTTCCTCTACAGTCAGAAGTCGTCAGAAGTGATCTTCATGGAAGAGTTACTGCCAAAAAGCCATTCTTCCAAGATGGAAGAAAAGATAAGAAGCTAATCTATGCATAAATACACAAGGACTTGGGTACTGAACAATGGCAGCAAGTGTACCAGACTGACAAGTTTAAATTGGTTTTAATTGGTGATCAGTGGTGATAGATAGATAGATAGATAGATAGATAGATAGATAGATAGATAGATAGATAGATAGATAGATAGATAGATAGATAGATAGATAGATAGATAGATAGATAGATAGATAGAGATACTTTATTAATCTCAAGGGGAAATTCACATACTCCAGCAGCAGCATACTGATACAAAAAAAAAAAAAAACAATATTAAATTAAAGATTGATAACAATGCAGGAAAAAACGGACAATAACTTAATATAATGTTAACATTTAACCCCTCGGGTGTAATTGAAGAGTCGCATAGTGTGGGGGAGGAACGATCTTCTCAGTCTGTCAGTGGAGCATGAGAGTGACAGCAGTCTGTCGCTGAAGCTGCTCTTCTGTCTGGAGATGACATTGTTTAGTGGATGCAGTGGATTCTCCATAATTGATAGGAGCCTTTTGAGCGCCCGTCGATGACGATGAGATGGTCAGAATTAATGGGATTCTCATTGCTGGCTTTATTTCGCAGACTTCATTTACATAATCTTAGCAAGCCATTGGCATTCGTAGAACACTACCATGACTGGTAATTGTGTAGTTTAAAATCTCCAACTGCATAGGCATAGGCATAGGGCATTTGAGAAGCGACAATGAATGAGCATTCAATGCAATGCAGATCGTGTGGCCATGAGGAAACAAATAATGTGGGTCTTTTGGACTGTGCAAAAACATAAGAGGGGCTTGTCTGACTGTCATCTTGTGTTTGTGAAATCACAAGAAAATTGAAAAAGGAAATATAAAGGGGCTTGTAATAGTGACTGAACTTACAACAGTCCCTGGTAGGGAAAACCTGGAGCGAAAAGCAGGAAAATGGAAGGAACAGTAGACCATCAAGTTACTCCTGGTGGTGTACAAGTATGAATGCACTCCTCACTGAGTGGGTGCCCTGTCAATGGTTGATTCCTGCCTTTTTTTGCTAGGATACACTTCAGCTTCCAGAACCCTCAGAGTGGAATAAATGAGTTCAAAAAATGGAAAGAATGGAAGAAATTCTAATTATTCCTGGAGACACAGTAAAATGTTACTTAACAAAATAATTCTAAATATTTCAAACAATATGATTAGTTTCTTCATGCTGAAGTATGAAATAAACTCTAACACTGTTTTTAATTCTGCATTGCAGTATTTTTTTGTTTGTTTAGAGCACTTCTTGTTATGATTCAACTCTCATTTTAAAATTTTTATAAAGAGTTCTTGTGATTCTAAACATAATTCAGATTTCATTTTGGGGGTTTTGAGCCCTGATAATCTGACAATTATATGCATTTTTTGTTTCAACGCATTTTTTCTCATGACAGCAAATTTTTTGCATTCTCCCTTGTGGCACCATTTTGAATTTCTTATGGGTGCCACCATTTTGGGATTTTTTGATTGATGGTTGCCATGTTGTTGCTAGGAATGGTCAATCGGACATATGTGCTGCATAATATCACCAGGTCATAAGTATAAAAGTCAGCATTTTTCACTTCCTCGTTGTTTATTTGTGGCCCGAGTTTAATTTTTGTCTTATGAACTGGCTCTAGTTTTGTGAATTTTTGGTTTCTGATCATCTCACCCCTTTTCTTGAATAGAATTTACTTTATGTCATGGGCCATTTCAAATGTATCATCTAATAAACATAGCTCTATATACTCTAATTTCCTAAATGCTAGTTTTAGCCATTATTTTTCTCCACAATGACATTTGCACTTTTACTACTTTGTTAATCAGATTTGACATTTTGAGGTGTTTTATGCTTGTCTGTCACTTTGCTTTTGTTTTGCTTTGTGAAGTTCAGTAATAAATGTGCCAAAGCATTTACTCTATAAGAAAAAATGTAAACTTCACAGTTTCAGTAAAATTTCTTTATGACAAGAAAATATATTTACTAACATACGCAAATTATGACATATATGGTGTAGTAGTACTGGTAAAGGATTTTTAAGATACATACATTCAGCCTTTGAAGCTGAATCAACACTGGGTGAAGTGCACTTCTTCACAAGAAATATTTTAAGGCTTGCCTACTTTGCATGAATGGTCAGAAGCTGTTGATAGGCATTTCAATATATCTTCACTTTCAAGAAACAATAAGGTGGGTATTATAAACAAGGACAAATTATAACTGCTTAAAAAACTGAACATAAATAAGCAGTTAAGAATAATAATACAAAAAAAATAACTGAACGCGCTATTATCTATAATAATAAAAGGCAAAGCCCTCACTGACTGATTCACTCACTCACTGACTGACTGACTCACTCATCACTAATTGTCCAACTTCCCGTGTAGGTGGAAGGCTGAAATTTGGCAGGCTCATTCCTTACAGCTTACTTACAAAAGTTAGGCAGGTTTCATTTCAAAATTATACGCGTAATGGTCATAACTGGAACCTCTTTTTTGTCCATATACTGTAATGGAAGGCAGCAAGATGGCCGTAGGAGACTGAGTTGCGTGTCGCGTCATCACGCCTCCCACGTAATCACGTGAACTGACTCTGAACTCAGTACGTAGAAAAGAAGGAGGAGCCCCAAAGAGCGCTGAAGAAAACATTCATTACACAATTGACAAGGCAGCGAAACAATAAGAAGCGAGTGAGTGACGCATACAAGCATCTTCATAAGACACGAGGTATAAAAAAGCACGGTGTAAACCGTAAGTCTAAATTAACTTTATAGAAACGCTCCCGCTGCCGTTTGCAATACCATATTCGCGA